>NW_027176483.1:12756476-12773976 GCF_023349555.1 Cebidichthys violaceus
GCAGCTGCAACTCACCTGAACACTGCGCGCGCACACACACACACACACACACACACACACACACACACACACACACACACACACACACACGCACACTCTGACGGGCAATCGCATGTAAATACCTGCTCCTAACCACTGAAACGAGCAAATACACTTGATTATACCTCAGAGAGAGAAAGATTAAAAAAGAGTGAAAGCGAGATGAAGAGGGAGGTGTGTAAAGTCTCCCAGGCTTGCTGCTGGTACCACTGGCTCTCTGCTGTATCTTAGTTGTTGTTTTATGGAATTACCCTTGTACCAACATGCTCTTCCTGTGAGTAAAGCTTTTTTTTTGCCTGGTTCAGGAAAATGAATGTCTATGAGCGCAATACAATCCATCATAGGCTGAAAGCAGAGGTCATTCAGGAAATGATAGCAGGCAAGATAGGCTCAGCTCCATGTACACACACACACACACACACACACACACAGATGGAGAGTGTGTGTGTGTGTGTGTGTGTGTGTGTGTGTGCGTGTGTAAGGAGGATATAGAAACATGGGGGGCATAGGATCCTTGAATCGCCAGACCCTTCTCCCATTTTACTCTTTGACTTTGGTAAGTCAGGGAAGGTAAGAAGAGGTTGAAGAAAGTTGTCTGCTTGAGCATGTGGATTCTACACAGGAGACAAAGACTGAGTTTTGATTTGAATTTTTTGAAATAGTGTTTATGATTTTTGAGTTTCTGTACTGATACCAAAACAATACTTATCCATACCTTACCTTATGCTGGTGTAAAAAACAAAACAAATCTACAAACTCTTTTGTAAAAATGTAAGAACAGAAGCCAAAGTCCTCAAATGTTAAATGTGGTCGAGAGGCAGAACAAGAACTTTCATTTACTCAGATCTAACAATACAGGGAGACACAGACCGGCAACACCTGAGGCTCGTCCATACACCTGCACCTTCAGTTTACCATGCTCGCCCACACACCAGCAGCGTCCTGTTACGAGTTATCTTGTCACACGTCAACTCATCAGGATACACCATACAGCCAGTTCGATGCAGGTCAACTGGTCGGAAATGGAGGATTTTTTTATGACAATGACTCCTTGAATCAAAGCATCTCGTCCACTCTACCATCACCACTTGTTCTGTCTGTGCACATGAAATGATATGACCCTTTGCAATGCGACCAGTAAGTGAGTAACATTGTGTTTTGTCTTTGTTTAAAGTGAATCTCATTTGATACCAGTTTTTTTAGTCAGTACCAAAGATAAAGCGTATTGAAGTTTGACACGCAGCCCTCCAAGTGACATTGTTTTTCATTTATTTTCAGTATTGATCGTACCATCAACTTGGTATGTACAGCATGTGTCCATCTTTCTGATTATTGATGAATGACTTAAATGTAAAATCTCAAATCAGACACATAATGAGAGTGCCATCAACACATACATGTATGACTGTCATAAAGTCCCAGAGCTGCACTCTCTTGTGGGGACTCAAAAGGGGCAAGGCCAAACACACACACACACACACACACACACACACACACACACACACACAGACACCCTTCTCATCCCCACATGTGAAGTTGTTGACAGATTAATCACATGCATTAATTATTGACAGTAACTTCAATGTGCAAAGCAAACATCTGTCACCCTCGCCCTGTTTTAAATCATTTATACCTTCCTCTACATGGATAATCATATGGCTATTGATTAAGATACTTACAGCACAAGGGCGTATTGATAACGTATACATGCACACAGCCTTACAGCCCAGATGAGCTCGTCAGGAGGACGGAAAAAAGGAGAGAATCCAAAATTGTCTAAAATGAACACACATCTGAGCTTTCATGAAAACACGCACATACCTGCGTGAGTGAACACACACTCATTCACACACAGAAACCACCGCTGTCCTACAGAAAGCCAAATCTGGAATCTTTTGAAAACTGTGCGACAGAATGACACCGAAAGAAGGACATGTTGACGTGGAGATAAAGACAGACGGAGAAAGCTAAGCCTTGTCCTAAAAATGGACGAATAATGGTCTCTCTCTCTCTCTCTCTCTCTCTCTCTCTCTCTCTCTCTCTCTCGGATGGAGCATGGGGGTTTATCTGTCTGACAGAGTGACGGATGTGTGGTCAGGTTCTACTCTGATGCTCCTGTCCTTTTAGTAAATCAGCCTTCAGTGTTGTCACCTGGCCGACCCATGGTCACACATCACTGATGTCACCCTTACATGATGTCGAAACGCCAACCCCCACCATCCCCCCCAACACACACACACACACACACACACACACGCGCACACACACACACACACACACACAGATCCAGATCATATAGTTTCCCTTACTTAATGACATGGAGACAAACAAACCAAAGTCAAGAACTGAAACCACAGAGCAAATGAACAGCAAAATGGAGGTTCAGTGTTGAGGCGTACAACTGATAATCCTGTAATATTTCTCCGTTTCTTCAATAATGTTTCACTCTGAAAAATGTCCTCCTACTTATGTTAATGCCTTCCACTTAACCTTAACAGAAGGTGTATTCAGCAGCATAATCCATGAATAAAAACAGCAGCTGGATGATCTGCTATATTCAGAACAGTCCTGCCAATAATTACTGTGAGAAAGACACAACAAGGACCAGAAGTTGTGCAAAGGCATATATTTTTTACATTTCTGTTTTTAATTGGAGTAGAACTACATTTTAAAACCTGTTAAATCTAGAATATTAAACTTAATACAATTGATCAACTTATCTCCAAACATGTCATATGGTGCAATCTTAAAGCATCTTAAGGTCAAATTAAATATTTAAAGCTTTCAGATGTATTCAAGTAAGCAAAGAACAAACGCATTTTCTTCTATCTACTTTCCATTAGAATATTTTACAGAAAATGGTTCTTCTAAAAATGGAAAATGAACTCAATAACAACAATAAACATGTTGAGAGAAACAAATTGCAGCCGGAAATGCATGTATTTTTCTTCCTTTACAAGGCCCTAATGAAATACCCCATGTTTTAAGACACAGAGGGAATTACTAAAATCACATTTAAAGTTTTAAATATCTGAGATACAGTTATTGCAGAGATACTATAATTCTATAAGAGCTCCTCAGACATCAGTAATCTATCCGAGCTGCAGATAATCACAACAATGGGAGAGGGTAGATGGATCAATACAGCCCTCTAACAAGATCTATTGCTTTCTGATCGATTTCACACTGATCAGCCTCTCTCAGATCAACCGCACTTCCTGTGCAAGGGTACTGCAGTCTAGAACCAGAAGTAGGGAAGGAGTGATAATATGCTTCCTCTCATTTCCTCTGTCTTCACCTGTTATTCTGTCTCTCTTTTCAGCACATTACTGGGAAATTAACTTTGAGATATAGACACATTAAGAATGTGATCAATATGGAGAATATTTTAACTGACAATGCATACGTACGTGCAACACTAGTTGCATCTATTGTTTTCAGTGACATGAAGTCCTTCTGTTTGTACTGAAACAATGACGCATCTGCAGGCAGAGCACAAGCAGGCAGAGGCCTCAGAGAGAAGCCTTGCACCTGCACAAAGACAGAGCCAAACATGTGACCTGTCTTTTGCTGTCAAGGCCCGAGAGTTTAAAGCTTGCAAATAAATTCATAGATTCTTTTTTAAACGGCAGCTTTTTTGTGTTTTTCTGATCTTTTTTTAATCAATTGCAATTTGAGTTACCTGGATTTAGTATCGTCTTATTTTGAAATATGAACTTCTTATTTGTTGCTGCTACTCTTTGTTTTGTTGTTTACTTTAATAGTACTTTTTGATATACCTCTTTAAAGCACCTTGTGACCTTGTTATAAACTGCTGCATGTATCTGTATGTTCATGTGAGATATGAACATGTGTAGACTGTAGAACACATGCCTATAGACAATCAATACATCATTCTCATTATTAAGGTTTACAAGTTAGTATGCATGCATGCATAAATACGTGGTGAGATGAGCCACAGGAACAAAAGCTGAGAGATTTCTAACCATTTTTTGGTACAGCTACAAAATACAAAAGCACTTAAAGCCAGCCAAGCAACTTAAAATGTATCAAATTATATTGGATTTGTAATCAATAAAGCATGCATAGCTAATCAAATTAAAGCTGCTTGCTGTCTTAAATGCAGCTTAAATGTTGTGATTTTGTACTAAACATCAATTCCATTCTAACCAGTTGTTTTTTAAATGGACACAAATAAAAGCTGCTGAATAAAGAGTCATTAATGTTCCCATAAAAAAGAAGACCGGTACACTGCCCAGTACAACACGGTGGTACCAGTTACCTATATGACTCCCCCGCTCGCCTCATATGCATCATGCAGGACAAAGTCATATATATACCCCCCCCCCCCCCCCCCCTCCTCCTCCCCTGGGCTCTCCTCTGTGATTGGAATGAAAGGTAATGGTCCTGAAAGATGAAGAAAGGAGACTTTCCTCCACTCTTATCTCTTAACACCGACAGTCAATGGAGCAAACTCTGGCGCACACACACAACCTCAGTCAGATGCATCGTTATGTATGCGCACACTCTCTCTCTCTCACACTCTCACTCACACACACACACACACACACACACACACACACACACACACAGTATATCTGCTGCAGGATGATGGCAGAAATAACATTGGTTTAATTGTGAAACACATCAAAGGAAAACACATCTTGCATGAGGCATCTCAGAGGATGAAACTGTATCGTAATAGTAACAGTTTTGTCTCTTTGAGAGAAAATACATAAAAAAAAATCCGGAAAGATGTAATGCTAAACAGATACAAAGTAATTTAATAGGAAGTTTAAAATATTCATAAATATTGAATTAATCATTTATAATAGATCTTAAATTAACTGCCGTCCTTGAAGTATTAGATGTGAGGAGAGAAGCAAGAGAGAGAAAGTCTGTGATAGAGAAAGAGAACGATAAAGAATGAGCCCTCTAGACATTTTTCCTTCCCTGTACTAACATCTCCTCCGACTGATGAATGAATATTCATGTTTGATCCCGACACTGCTGCTCAACAAAGGCAGGGAAAGCCCTAAAACAGGTCTCGCTCCACTTCTGCTGTAGCAGCACCACTCACAGAGCCTCTCAACTGTATAGCTGGGCGATGATGAGAAAATCAAACAGCACAATATTTTTGACCAAATACCTCCATAACTATATTGTGACGTCATTGTAGGGTGGTAGGAGCATTGGTGCATTTACAAAATAGTAACACAATTTTATTTTTGATATATAATTATCACTAAAGATACAATGACACAGTGTGTTAAGGATAAGAAAACATTTATATATTAAAATATCCAAAATCTAAGACAATATTTAGTCTCATATCACAATATTGATATAATAAAGATACACTGCCAGTTCCTGTGTGTGATCTCATATGGTGATGCACCATTGATATACACAGGAAAATATGGACATTTTGCTGTGGGTCATATGTATTTATGTGTTCCTCTGTACATGTATTCTTTTGTGTGTGTGTGTGTGTGTGTGTGTGTGTGTGTGTGTGTGTGTGTGTGTGTGTGTGTGTGTGTGTCTGGGGGAAGGCGACGACATAGAAGAGTTAAGGACAGTGAAGGCCGCTCTGATCACATCCTCACTGCTGTTCCTGCTGACGCAGCGCCCTGCTCCTGGAATCTAGCTGGTGACCTGAAACTATTCACTCACTTCCCCTGAAATCCCCCTGCGTTAGTGGAACATGTGTGAGTGTGAGAGTGTGAGAGTGTGTGTGTGTGTGTGTGTGTGTGTGTGTGTGTGTGTGTGTGTGTGTGTGTGTGTGTGTGTGTGTGAATAAGGGCTGAGTTGGCGTTTTGTGAGCCTCTCAGAGATAGCAGTGTCTTACAGTAGATTACAGTGGATCCAATCCATACGCCCACCAGGCTCAACCAGACCAGCTCTCCATTCCTGTCTATCCCACAGCATAAGGAGGATAATAATGGGGAAAAACACACACACACACACACACACACACACACACACACACACATTTACAGCATGAATGCAGACACATCCTCAAAAATAAGACTGACAACAGAGGGCGAACTCACCAACAACTGGAGTTGGAGTAATACACTACCAGTTACTGCATATAAAGAGATGAATATTATATCAGTTGTTGGTACTGTGGCTGTCAGTCTGAATGTGTACTGTATTCATCATGGCTCACACACTGATAGAGGGGTGGAATCCTTCATCACTCACATAAAGTTCACTCACACCCCTCTTCAGGAAGAGGGGTGTGAGGATAACAATGACTTTCTTGTGAGTAACCTCAACAAAAGGTGGAGTTCACTCGTGGGTCCAAGAATGATCATTTGAGTCATTTAGACACTTTATTAAACAATTGCAATTATTGGAAGTTCAAGGATCATCATTTTTTTGCTTTTCTTGCTTTTCTGTTTCCTATCGCAATGTCTGATCGTTGATTGATGATCACAACAATAATTGGTGGCTAATTTGAGGTTTTGATTTATTTTACTTTGGCCAACTCTGCATCCTGTTGCTTGCGTTTTCTTATCTCCACTGCGTTGTGGTTCACCACCGCAACACTGACAAGAGCCATCTTCAATAACTGAAGTCCTTCTGGAGACTTTCATGCTAGTTCTTAAACTTGATATTAATAAGTACACATGGAGGAGGCAAAACTGCAAGAGAGCGAATGTAAAAGAGTGAAAGAGGGAAACTTTGACATCTTGTTCCTTGACAGAAGTTAAGTGTGTGTTATTGGGTGTGACAGGAAAACAAGAGGTGTGTGAAGACGAGCTCAGGTTGGTTTAGATAAACATTTAATTCATCTGAGAGCACAGAAAAGAGAGTGAGGAGATAGGGTGAGGGCAGAGGGGTTAATAAGGCAGTGGGAATAATACAAGCGTTGGCAGCTCAGTGTGTCGCTGCCCCCTGGAAAAGAGCAGGACACACACACACACACAGACACACAGACACACACACACACACACACACAGACACACACACACACACACACACACACACACACACACACACACACACACACACACACAGACACACAGACACACACACACACACACACACACACACACACACAGCAGGAGAGAAGGACACAGACTGCTCAGTATGCAGCCCTGACATTGTCCACATCTGATACGGGACATTAGCCCCTAACTCCCTCCATACACCGCTGCCCTTCACTTTATATTACTTTATGTTAATAGAAAAATATTACATACAACATCATTTGTCTTTGTTACCACGGCACCCCACAACTGATTTAAATGCATGTGTTTACCTCTGCAGACAGGTGAAGACAGGGGGAAGGGTGGGTGACTGACTGTGTGTGTGTCTATGCCTGTGTGTGTGTGTGTGTGTGTGTGTGTGTGTGTGTGTGTGTGTGTGTGTGTGTGTGTGGGTGTGTGTGTGTGTGTTTGTAATAGGGAGAGTACAAATACACGCATCTTGTTCAGATTTATTGATCTTACCCACCTCTCACCAGGACCATGCTTTAACAGTTATGTGTGTGTGTGTATATATAGACATAATGTATGGGTTGCTGTGCAGGTGGTTGTTGAGTGCAGGACTCGGATATCAACCTGCCATCACCTCAAACTCCAGCTGTATATTGATTACTAGCTCTTTTCTGAGGCAAACAATGGTGTAGACATTATAAAGTAGGAACAAATTATAAAATTACACCTTTATTTAAAATGTTAAATATGTGGTTTTTTTAATATATTGGTATTCAGTGTGTCTGGGTCTATATATAATATTGTTTGAAATATGTGCACTAATAGAAATAAGAAAACATCTATGTTTAAATTTATAAAAGTAATCCAACAGTAATACAAAAGTATAAAATCCTCTGATGACCTTTCTCTGCAAGTAGCTGTAATCTTAAACCAGAGTACAGCATAAACACTTTAAACATGTTCAGGTGTACAGCAAATTGTGAAGAGTTACAAAGTAATGATTTTTCAGGTACTTAAGTTTGACAAGTGATAATAAGAAATATGCTTATCCACCAACAACCCTGTTCAAATAAATTAACTTAGTAATAAATTAACTTAAATAGGCGTGGACATTAATAAAAGCTGACACAGTGTTGATTTTTACACTGCATTAAATCAACAGCACATTTTGTCATTTGTCAGGGGCAGCTTGGGTTTCTGTTTTGAGTAACTGTGATACACAATAATGCAGTTCAGGTGTGAAAACGAACTAACAAAGGCTCCCTGTTAACTTTCAACATTAGTCGTCACACAATAGGTGGGGATAAGACATCTGACAGACAGGTCGATGTCAGACTGTCTCCCACCACAACGTCTCACCACTGATGTCCCTCTGACCGGATGGGCTCACCCTAGAAGCTTGGAGGTCACCTAAACCTGACTGCCTGGGATTGTGTGTGTGACTGTGTGAGTAGGTATATGTGTGTTTGTACTGTTCGTCATTACCACATTCTCTGTGGGCTATAATCAGTGTTACCATTAATCCATACGTCAATGAATCAATGTTGGGCTGCAAATGAGGCTGAAAGCTCTCAGCCATATCGACCTGTCATTTGAAACCCTGATGATCACTGGACTTCAATGTAAATGCCACCATAACATCAGTCAGACTCACAATTTACGGATATGGTATCTATCCACGTACTTTAAGGTGGAGGGGCTTTCTGCTACAGATGAAGCAGCATCCTCGCTTAAATTTAAAAGATCATTATTTCGACCTGTGTTTTGGTTCAAAGGTGCAAGGACATGCACCTTATATCAGAGCTATATGGATGTCCTACTGTGAGGCTATTGATCTAGCAAGCAAATAAATATGGGTACATTGTCATGCATGTAAATGTTGTTGCATTAACAGAGTGCAAGGGCCTTCTGCTGTAAACGATCCTGCACTTTGTAATCTCTGGGATGTCAAAGCTCATACGTTACACCGTTAAAACACCCCCATCACTCTCCCGCCCAATGCTAATGCTACAGCACACTAATATGTACGTGAGTGTGTGTACATGTGTGTGCTGTGCATGTATACTGCATGTGTGTGTTTATACTACATATTGCTCAATTCCTTTAGTGCTGATTACGAAGGTGTAGATTGATAGTTGGCCTCGTCACGGTGTTTAATCATATTGGCATTCCAAAGCAAAGAAAAATGGCAGTTGTAATGAATTAGCACGGTGACATCATGTAGGGGTCATTCATTAGCAGCGGTTCAGAAACTGAGAGGGGCTACAAGACTGAGGAATTGGATGGATGGCATTAGAATAATGTGAAGGGTCCAAGAGACGTCTATTGGAAATATTCAGATGAGCGAGTTTGACCTTGTGTGTTAAAACACAGTCCAAAAAAAGAGAGATAGACAGGAAGTGTGTGGCAGGAAGGGAAGTCTACAACCATGAAAGATGAACTCAAAACCCAACTGGGTTATAGAATCATACACAGAGCAGTCTGAACAGACATCCTGTGGGTCGGACCCACACAGCTCTGATTCACTCCAAGCTACTTTTGTGCAGGTCAGATGCAACTGTTTATCCACTGACACATCCAATAATGAGAATAAAACAAAACAAAATGACATAACACACAAGCTTAGTTCAGTTAAAGTGTCTGTCGGATGCTCAAATAGTGTCTGAAACCCCCCAATATCAACAACCACTTCAGTGGTAAACTATTTCTGTCCCTTTTCATGTGTACAACTGAACAACACAATGACTGCCTTACAGGACATACAGTATGAATATGTGCCCTATTATACCCATATTTAAATGCTTAACTTCTCTCGCCCCGCTCTTCAATCCCCTTTGGATGTGGCCACATAGAGCGGCTATAAACTCTTTTGCCTTCCAACGTGGTGAGAAGACACATCCTACAGCTTCTTTGTGAGCACGCGCAGGCCTGATGCTATGGTTGGATTCAAACTAAGGCTGAACCACATAACTAACTGGTCGAAAAATGACCAAATGACCCCTCAGAGCAGAATTGGACATGAGTCTTTCACTTTTAAGAGGTTTCCCAAAAGTGGCACAGAATTATTCGTACAACACTTAAGCCTTTCAAAGGCTAGTGAGCACGTCCTGACTAATACAGATTTCCACAGCTACCCACTACTCATGTGGACACAGAAGGAATCCATGTCTCCCACACTGCTACAAACACACTATAAACGAAACAGGAAGAAGACAGAGAGGATGGGATACTGGGAAGAGGATATAAGAGCTTGTGCTCATTACAATCAATTAGGGTCAAGTAGAGAGCACTGCTGGGTGGTGGTGGGAGGGGGGGGGGGGGGGCAAGCAGAGAGGAAGGACGAGGGGTAGGGGGTGGCATCCTGGCAAATGTGGAAAGAGGGCCAATTAAAGTGAAAGCAAAGGGAAATATGAATGATTTAGTGCTTAAACACGCATGGGGACACACACATATCTGTGTAAAGCACACATTTATTGAATGTAATGTCAAGCTCAGTGTAATCCTACAGGAGCAGCAGTGCTGTGTGTTTTGTTAGTTTGGACATGAAGCCTAATAACTAAAGGATGAGTGAGTAGCCGACATGAAAGGACTTCTCAGCATCCCCCGTGAACACTCTAACTCTGCGGCCCTCATGCCACACACTCACTGCTGATTGACTATAAGAAGAATTTCACATTCAGAAGTTGAGGAGAAAAGAGAGTTATTGACATTAGCTCCATCTCAAATGATACATTCATTTAAGTTATATCACCACCTTCAGCCATTGAGCTGGATTTCCAATCCCCAATTGAAGCTGGCGTGAAAGCGGAGCTTCTAGGCCACTAGATTCCAAACAAAAGTGAGCCAGATAAGCGAGCCTGTGGAAACACACAGTCAAGTATTTTCTACAAGAGGTTCCCCCGAGGAAATTGGTTATTGGAGGCAGTAAGTGCTCCATTGTCTTTACTTTTCCCAACTTATAAAAACTCAAACGGTTTTCTTTTTCCTGACATTGTGACGTGCTGCACTAATTAATTATTGTGAAGAGGAGCATACGATGTGATCGATGACCTGCTGCGCTGAATCACATTACATCTCAGTTTTAATGGAGTGACTTGATGAGTATTTAAACTATCGTGGTTGAATTTGTGGTCTTTGCTGGGGGACTAAAAAAAAAAACCAATAATCTACGGCAGGAAAAGCTTTTTTAGTAGTTAATAACCTCAAGTGTGAAAATCTAGGGACTTAAAGAAAACAGGATCCACGTAACCTCAAAATAAAAAAAAAGCACTCACCATCGTAAATCTCTCTTCTCTCCCACACCGACACACACATGCTCACACAGAGTGCAGCCCTATGTGTGTTTGACTCATCTAAGTGAGATAATCCAGTTTTCCGGATGAATTCGCCTTTGTGTCCCGAGGGCAGAGATTAAGATAAAGATATTAAACAAACAAGAAGCCCGGCCCTCCCCTCCCCCCCAGCTGCCCGTTTCTCCCCCCAGTATCAGCTTCTTCCCTCCTCCATCACATCCTCCCCTTCCTGCGGCCGAGCCAAGCTTGTTGCTTCACTTTTTTTCCACTATCAGACGGGATGAAGACTGTACCAGAGAGGTGCAGGTCCTGAGCAGTCAGTCCATAGTAAGTCAGGTTAGGTAATGCACATGGAGAGAGGTGAGTGTGTTGATCTGAAATGATGCTTACCCCCCCTCTGATCTGATCTTATGGTTGGGTTGACTGGCTCCAGATGAGAATAATAAGCAAACATGTCAAAAGCACTATGAACAGTACAACAGCTATGATTGAGCTTCCTTCAGAAGGGAAAGAGAGGAGGAAAGAGAGAGTAGCTCTGCTGTCTTCAGTTCTATTTCACACTGTACAGACAATACCAAGAGCCAGATTATCTGGGCACCGTGACTGACCAGAAACGCAGAAAGACATTAATTAAAGGCAAACTGAGCGACCATAGTCCGGCCGTTGGAAAAAAAACTAACACAAAAAACACAGTTCTGCCAAAGACAGAATCACTTCCTGCTGCTGTAGCCTGCAAAGACAGAAGAACTACTTCTTTAACAAAACATAAAACTGTACTTAGCTCCTTTAAAATCTGCCTCCCTCTTTTTCCTATTTTGATAGTATATCCTGTATCTCTATTATAATATACTGTAGCAATGACGTTTTATAGTGTAGTATAGTGTTTATTATGGTGACAATACAACTTAAGTGCAAAATAATAAACACATTGTCCAATATGACAACTCATGCATAAACAAATACAGAAACACTGCAAGTTGTACTCATTAATAAAACTTTTTTTTAAAACCTGATGAACTAAATTATTAAAATGCTAATGTTAGGTGTGAGGCCAATAATCGAGTCAAACAAACAGAGTGTTAAAACTAACAAATCTACTAGTTTTTAGTGTTCCTCAGAAATGTCCTTTGTGTTGAACTTTGGCATTGTTTCCGTTTGTTTTTGACTCGTATGCATTGTCAGATTGGTGAATGCGTTAATTAGCTTGTGTTTTATTTATATATTTTTTTCCCCTACCTATGCATTGTCAAATTGGTAAACATCTCCTTTTCCTTTGCTTCTGTTTGGTCCATTAGCTTGTTTTCTTAAGTGGCACTGTGCTGAGCTCACATTGTTGTAACCATTTGTTATTTTATTTTTCTTACATTTGCAATTATCATATTTCCTCCAGAAGCTGTTTAACCGAGGTGGTGACCCACTCAGACCTCAACACGTCTCATCTCGTGATCAATTTAGTTAGTTATGTGGCACAGTCTCTTTGAACATGAGGTCAATGTTTCATTTGAAGGCAGGAAAACCTCACCTTGCATGGTAAACCTGGTGATAGTGATGGCTATAAAGCTAATCTGAATTTGAGAGGCTTTGAGTACCAGTTTGAATTCTCGAAAGCCTTAAGAGACACAGCGAGGGAAAGGGTGAGAGAGATGGGGTTTGAGGGGATAAAGTCGTTGCTGAAAATCTCTCTCTCTCTCTCTCTCTCTCTCTCTGCAGGAAGACATCGAACAAACACACCTGCCCTCCGGACCAATCCCCTCAGCGCTGCCCCAACTCTCTGCCTGCCTCCACCATAGACTCACACACTCCCATTCCTCATTACACACAACCACACACAAAACACATCAACGTACTACACACACTCACACACACACAGTCCCATTCCTCATTACACACACCGAGAGCGGAGCAGTGAGAGATCGCGGAGAGCGAGCGGGAGCGGTGCTTTGGTGTAATGGGAGGAAATGTTGGTGTTTCATCTGGAATTGATGAAGTCTTGTTTCAGCGGCTCTCCCTGGAGCAGGGCCGCCGAGCGCTGGCTGTGTAAATGAAAGGAGCAGCGGAGACTGGACCGGAGGAGCAGAGAGCCAGTCGATAGAGCTACTGGAGAGTAATACTGAGCTGCTTAGAGACTCACAGCTTTAGGAACAGGAGAGGGCTCTTTCACAAAATAAAATGTCTACATTGGTAACTGACGGGGAGTACAGATAGAGCAGTTTTAAAGAAAAGGGAAGAAGCAAAGAAAAACGTCATGCTTTCCTAGAAATATAGCATATAAATGTTGGACATTTTATTTTATCCCAGCAAACATTATCTGAAAAACATAAACACTGAGGTTACAATAAAAACACAGTTGATGATAAGATAGAAAACAGACCTCTAACCTCTAAAGCAAACATATAGCCTTTTAACAACAAAATAATCATGCATATGCAGGTTGGTTTTTTTTGTTCTTGTGTGTCCTGTACAGCGTCACAAACCCGCCAGAACACAAGGTTAGTAAACAGTGAAAATGTTACGTTGGTTACTTATTTTTTTGTACCTGTTACTGTCTTGTATCAGTCTCTCTTTGAAACTCTGTGCCGACTAATTTGGAGCGATGTTCGAGCGCTGCTTTGCCATAGAGACGGAGAGAATTTGTGGCTGAGATGACAAAGAGGCACAGAAGTTACCGCGTAGCATATGGCATCGCGGGAAAAAAGGGGCAGAAATTAGCGTGCACATCCGGGTGCCATGTTTCTATCACTGCCAATCCAAATTGGAGACAACAAACCACAGAATCATTTGTACTGGGACAGAATGCTGATTGAAACAGTTAAGCCAGATTTTAGTGGGTGTTTAGTCCAGTTGGAAAGTCTACATGTATAGTAATACCATTTCTCATATAATGATCTGTTTTATGCATTTTTATATTTGCGCAGTTTTCATAACTAAACTTTTCTTTTTTTACCTCATCTCTTCAAACAAAAAAGATGTGCGCTGATAAACCCTGACCTGGTATGTACAGACGAGCGAGAGAAGACTTGTGCATGAGCACGTATCTTGAATGATGTAAGAGGTCTTAGATCTAATAAAGCCAGTGTAGAGGCTGATGTAAATGCTTGTTCTAATAAAACCCTGGTGTTCAGGGGGTGCAGAAGCAGATTTAAGTGCTCATTATAATCAAGCTCAACTGTACTCTCCAGTCAGAGAGTGTTGTCTCAGGTTAAGCAGACAGAGATGAAAGCAGGAGGAAAAGGTCACCTCTACAGACAGACTGTAATCTATTGAGTCCTGAAGAGACACAAACTGGACTTTTCAAACCATAACGATCAGAAGGATTGATCACTTTTTTGCCTGCTGTAGTAAAAAAAAAGTAGTTTATAACTAATTTAGATGAATATATATATATATATATATATATATATATATATACATATACATATATATATATATGTATATACGTATATATATATATATATATACATATACATATATATATATATGTATATACGTATATATATATATATATATACGTATATATATACATATACATATATATGTATATACGTATATATATACATATATATATATATATATATACGTATATAAATATATATATATATATATATATATATATATATTGTGTTATACTTCTATTCATACATGTTAAAGACAGATCCTATTAATATAGCACCTTTCCAGATTAGAAGTCTCACAAAGGGCCTCCCAATTAAAGACAATAACAAAAGACATGAAAAGGTGGCACAATATAAAGGTAATAAATAAATAGAGATGGAAATTAATTGAAAAGGACTCCCCAAATCAAGGCGTGCGCATGCATTTAAGTATAGGGAAAAAAACAGCTGTTCAAATACAAACTCATGTACTGTAATGCCTAATCTCAAATTTCAATCTTGATAGATGAATGTTAAAACACAAATGTACACACAAGAAGAGGAACCACACTCAGCATCATTCATCTGCATTGTTAGTTAGAAATAAACACTGTGAGTGTATAATTGTCAGAAGCTTGTCTCCACAAAATAAAGCAGTTCAGACATAAGGAGGAATTCCGATCAAACACTTTGGACTGGGCCAAATAGAGAGACGCCTACTAGTCAGATCAGACAGTGTTCAAGAACATGGCCTTGTACGGGACAGCTGTTATGACGGTTGGCTAAGACTTAACTGACAGAGAGAAAGAGATAAAGATGGAGAGAAAGCCTCAGTTGAAGCCTCTGACTCCTCGCTCATAACTGACCAAACAAAAAGCACTCCAGTCTCCACACACACAGATCACACAGACAGATAAACAGTACATAGGGCCATCTCAGCCTGATTGGTCTAAGAGAGGAGAGATTAATTAACATTTTTATGTAAATGAGGCATTTGTGTCTAATTATTTCTGTTATTCCAGCGGCAGCAGGCTTTGATGTGCCAGCGGTGGATTTAAATAGAGGGAGATTTCCATCACATCCTCCCTCTGCGTCACAGCCAGGCAGGAGACAGAGACAGCAGAGATTACACACTCCGCTGGGACACACACATATACACACTGTCTCGTCGTGCACACACATTTTCAGTCACACACACACACACACACACACACACACACACACACACACCGTTATTTTACCTCAGAGGAAAAGTCCTTCTGCGTTTTTGTGTATTTGTTGCCAATACTCGCACTCAAGCGTTCGCATGTTCACAAACCCACACTCCCCCGCTCCTCCCAGTTGAGGCAGTCGAGTGTTGGAGATGGGGAACCCTTAATTGGCAGAGCATTCATCAGTGTGTTATCTATCTGAGGGAGCGAGAGCCTCTATGGCCTGTTTGGTGCTAGTTTATGAGCTGATATTAAAGGCTGTTAAAGTACATAAAGGGGATAAACTTTTACAACCTGAACTTATAGCCAGAAACACAGGCAGCGTCATAAAGGGCCGATGTACATTCTGCCACACTGCACCGCCAGGTCAAAAAGTCTACATGTACAGTAACTCTGGAGCATCTGTGGATGAAATGGGCCTGCTTTATCTGAAGAGCAAGAAACTCTCAAAAGACAAAAAAGGAAAATGGTGTGGCAGCACCGAGGCAGTTTCAACCAAATTTATTTTCCTTCGAGCTGAAATATAAAGTCAAAAGGTACCCTGTGCAGTTTATGGCTGCAAGTATTGCTGAGGAGAAATGTTTTTACGAGTTTTTTTTTGTTGTATCATGCACAGCACAAGGACACGTGAACATGCACAAGCAGGTGAGTGATACTATACACATTCCTGCTGCCGGTTTCAGGCTACTGCCCTGATCAGCAGTTGGCGCTGGTAACGTGCAAAGAAGCGCAATGCGTTCTCAGAAGCCATAACCATGTGCAAGATTTCAAATATTCGCAAATGTTTTTGATGAAGGCATTCAACACATCTTTTGGACCTCATGGATACACACAATGTGTTTTGGTAATAAACATAACCTTTATTTGTTTACAGGATTAATAGAGCAACTTTAAATGTGTTACTCTAGTGCAGGAGTGTCAAACTCATTTTCACTCTGGGCCACATCAGCATCATGGTTGCCCTCAGAGGGCCGGTTGTAACTGTAAGACTGTATAACTGTAACTACTCCCCAACATATTGTTAAATAACTGTCTCTGCATTTGATTATTGTTTATTCAAGTGTAAAAATATCGTACATGCAGTTATATAAATGTAAAATTATATTTAAGCACATTTCTGTTATTATAACAGAAATTCTTTTAATTTAGGGTTAAGAAACCCACATTACTCTATCAAAGATCAAACTTTTAAAGAAAATAACAAACCTCATCAAACACAAGTTATTACATTCACTTTGTTCAAAGCTATTGTTGTCACCTCTCTGCATCACTAATGTTCCTCCCTGCATGCAGCTACATCCAAGAGCTCCTCACTGACGGTGAAGTCGGCCTTCAGCCTCTTATAAACACTGATAGATACTCTGTGTCCGTGTTGTCTGTGCTCTCATCAACAGCTAATGCTCATCTCTTCGGCTAGCTGTGTTGTTAGATTAGCTGCTAGTTCCTGAACTCGGTCTGCGATTGTGTTTCTTCACAAACTGACATTTTAAAAGTCTGTATCTGGTCGGAGCTCACCTGCTCACATACCTTTAATCACACACTGGGCTGTAGCTTTTGTAAATATATTCTGCTGTGATTGCAGTCTGCCTTTTGGACAATTTTATGTTTTTCTTGGAGGCTAAATGTAGCTCCGTGTTTGG
>NW_027176483.1:12778976-12858976 GCF_023349555.1 Cebidichthys violaceus
ACCTGCGTTAGGAAGGTTAATCTATTCGGAGTGTGGGTTATCTGATTAAAGAATCATTGTGTTCATTTAATCTGTTCCACTGAAGCTGGTGTATGGAGCCGGGTGATAGTGGCGGGGCAGGGGCCCAGCCAACACTGTCGAGAGGCGCTGAAGCCAAACCAAAGTGGCAATCAAAGAAGTGCATGACTTTGGGGAGACGCGCACAAACCCGCTACGTTGTTCAAAGTTCACTTGCATTTGAAGTAGACAGGTGAGAAATAGTCAGGGTAGAAATGAAAGACAGGAGGAAGAATTAAAGAGCTGCGAGTCACAACAGCATTCAAAGTGCAGTTATAAAGCTTTGTCCAAAACATGCCATTTGACATAATCTCACTACTGTTCTCTTTAACCTTTTCCCCCTTTTGATGTATCTGTGTGTACAGATGGAGACTACGCTGTTTCTATCAGTCCTGGACATGTTTTAGTCTGTGCAGAGCTGTGCTTACGAGTCCCCCTCGGGGCTATATTTTACTCCTCTCTGCCTCTCTAAGACACCAGTTACAGTACAATCCCACTGGCCACCAGAAGGAGTTGACATTTAGAAACACAGGATTTTTTTTTTGTTCTCTAACAGTCTGTGCTCCTCCGTGAGAAATGAAGAAAGAGACGGGAGACGCTAAAAAGGAGAAGAGAGGCGCTTAGCCCCCTCTTCACACCCATCCACTCTGCGCCAGCCATCATTTAGGCTATCCCACAATGCACCTCACAAAGGCCCCAACAGAAGAGTCAAGCCCATTAGCCTAGCGACGGGAGCACTAATCGTCACATTCCATTACAGTTGATGGCAGCCTGGTGATTCTAATGTCCATTTGGAAGAAGTCACACGAGGGCCGATGTTGCGTCACCAGAGCAAAAAGGGGGACCCGAACCAAAGAACGACTTTAAGGTGACAGAGGCTCAGAAAGCACAATTATTCATTTATTATTATTATTATTTGAGTGTTTGAGCCTTTAACTATATTCCTCATGATTTGGGTTGAAGACACTTACCTCGTACCTGATCCCCCTGATCCAAACCAGCACAACTACAACCCTCCACAGTGTATTACGATACAAACTGCACTCTTGTGAAGCTGAGACAGTGTCAAGAGAGGCACAAATGTGAAGTGAACAAAGCCCAGCATTATTCTATTGGAATCAGATTCCTCTTTAACTGAACATAGACTTATCGATCACCACGGAGCTACACAAGAGCAGCTTCCAAATGAAGGAAGGTGTGAGAGAGCGAGAGGGGGGAGACAGAGAGACAGAGGGGGAGAAAGAGCGAGGGAGTGAGTTAGGGGTAAATAACATCTTCATCTCCACTCGCGTCTGCAGCGGACAGTCAGTCAGGCATCATTAATCCAGTGAGGAGCCTCATCCGTTGTGTATTGGTTCACTTTACAACACTATAGTGCTGTCTAAATATTGACAGAGCTCTGTTGTCTGGGTTATTGACTGTCATCAGAATGCTCCCCTTCAGAGCCGAGTGTAAAAGGGAACTGTGAACATCTCGTGTGTGTGTGGGAGAAAGAGAGAGCTCTCGTCTCTGCAGAGTGCTGCCTTCCCATAGGCAGCACATGTAACAGCACAGGTTAGAGCCCACAAAACACACACACAGCGCTTAAGACACATGCCTGCATTGTAGACACAACTTACACACTCGATCGTGGGCGCACAAAGAAGGGCTGCAGCTTCTCACAACTTGGCTGTCCTCTAAAATTCACTCACCTCAAATGATTTCTATGCAAATAGAGCCGCGGAGAAAAATGCAGCAGCTGAATTAAATCCAAAACACATTTGGTCAAAAAATCAATTCCCCTGGTCCTCCCCTCATCCACACAGACAGCCTACTCCTCACTCTCCCTATCCCTGAGCACACAGCCCTGGACCGCTGATAAATATTCATTTTTTTTATATTTATGTTACAGAAAAAAAGCTGTGATGGGCAAAATAGGAAAGCCTCCCCAACAAAAGCCTTCTGCAAACAAGCACGCACACACACACACACATGAGAACACACTTAAAGATGGACTCGCTATTTACTAATAATCAGATAACTACTGCAATGGAGAAATAAAAAAATAACACTAGATTTACATTATGGTTTGAGTGTGTTACACTTTGAACAGGTTGGATGTAGTGTGTGAGCAGCTTTCTGACCTCTGAGCACGTGGTGCTTTTAAAGTCCTTCTATCCTCCCTCCCTGTGTGCCAGAGCAACCTCAACTCTCCTAACAGCACTTGAACATTCTCTCTTTCCAAAAAGAGATGGTAATTACTTGACAAATCACTGCCTCTTTTAAGTGCCAGATGAAAGAGTGTAAATGGGGGGAAATACGCAGGAAATAAAATAAAATATATATTTTTTTCTCCTGTTCTCCGTTAAGTGGCCAGAGAGGGAGAACTGAAGATATTTAATGTTGCTTAAATATGCAGTGTGATTCCACCCGCTGATTAAATTATAGCAGATGAGATCTTCCGTTGGCTGGAAACTTGAAAAAGTCCAGAGCTGTTTAAAAATGCATCAAACATGCTGTTGGATTAGCTCTCTGTCTCTGTCTTTCTCCGTCCCGCTGAGGGGAGAGAGGGGAGGACCGAGCCATGCGGAGTGGGGGAGGAGAGGCGAGAAGACAGAATCCACTCCGCTCACAAATGAGACTAATGCTGGTGTGTATGACAGAGAGCAAATATGATAATAAGTCACAGCACACTTAAATAATGAAACGAATGGAAAAGGAATTATTTGAATTAAGTCAACCCACTGAAAAATGTGACAAAATGTCTGCACATTTGTGTGTGTGTGTGTGTGTGTGTGTGCGAGAGAGAGAGAGAGAGAGAGAGAGAGAGAGAGAGAGAGAGAGAGAGAGAGAGAGAGAGAGAGAGAGAGAGAGAGAGAGAGAGAGAGAGAGCATATTAATTAGTGTGTTTGCCAAATGGGCCAAGTGAGAGCCCACTGGGTCCTGTGCTCTGCACTTTCTTGCCCTCTTCCTCCACTCTCTTTCTCTTCCTCTCCAGAGCCAAGATGTGCATATGTTTTGGGCTGCTTGAATTTCTCCGCTCATAATTGGGCTGACCTGCAGGGGGCCCTCATCCACTGAGACAACACTGTAAACATGAGTTTACTCTCTCTCTTTCTCTCTGGGTGGGAGAGCTGCGCGCTCTCTCTCTCTCTCTCTCTCTCTCTCTCTCTCTCTCTCTCTCTCTCTCTCTCTCTCTCTCTCTCTCTCTCTCTCTCTCTCACACACTCACACTCACACTCACACACACACACACACACACACACACACACACACACACACACACACACACACACGCTAGAAACACAATATAGCCAACTGATCAAACAAATAAACTACCAACCAAGACAACAAGAAAAGGGGCTTTACTCCGACCCTGTATTTCCAGGGATGAACAAAGAAACACAAACCGCTCAGAGCGCTGCTCCTGCTCAGTCAATGACAGACAAAAATAAATAAATAATTGAGTGCAAGAGAAACTGTTTGAAGAGCCAGAAGAGAAGCTTCTAGCTCACCACATTGCATCAGAGGGCCAGTATAGAGTACTTTCCTGCAGAGATGGGTAATGAAGGCGGATGGGAAGTTATTCATACAAATCTTACCATGTAAGCACTTGTGTAGAGACATGATGTTTAATTTGTAGTTTGAGCAAAGGAAGTTTTCAAGTCCGGCTGCAAATACGGCACAATAATGTCACACTTGAGTGGGCAAACGGGTCAAACCACCTCCATTGTGCTCCTTCGGGAGCAGCCAAAATACAGCGTGGGACTGCGGCATGCTGGGGGTTAACAGATTGAATGAGCTTTGGAGCGGTAATAGGTTGTCCAAAAATGTACTGCTTATCTTATATAGCATACTTCCACAATTTAGATGCTGTTTGCATGTCTGTGTGTACATGTTTTCATTTGGTTGTGTATGTGTACTGCATGTGTATCGGTGGGGGCTAATCGTGGTACTGCCTTGTGTGTGTGTGTTTGTGTGTGTGTGTGTGCGCTCCTGTCCGTGTGTGCACATACGGTGTGCAGGCATGCTCCTGAGTTCAGAGGTAGTGACAGCTTTGACAGCTATACCTGCCAATGGCCAGATCCCGGCGATAACCCCTGCTGTCGCCACAAAGCCGACAGAAAGGCTCCAATTTCCCCCCCAGACACTGGGCCAGTCTGTGGAGGCAGAAGGGGGGGGGTAGAGAGACAACCTCCAGCAATTCTCCACAATACACTCTCCTCATTCCACCCCACTAACACATGAATGGGGTCCAATTGATTCTTTTTCACCCCAGTCCATTTTCCCACCCGGCCTGACACAGAGAGAGGATTTTGTGCTCATCTGCCCTTCCTTGTGTACTTCATATCGGGGAGAAGACTTATAGAAAGGGAAGGTAAAAAGGGGGGATCTTTATCAGAAAGCGAATTAACGCTCAAAGTGCTCCATTTGGAAGGTATATCAGGCCAATCCATTAAAAGGGCCTTCAGAAAAGAGCCAGCACGGAGGACACCTTGAGAATGAACAGAAGACCTTGCTGAAACAGCACTCTTCACACAGAGGAGAAAGAGAGAAAGAGAGAGAGAGAGAGAGAGAGAGAGAGAGAGAGAGAGAGAGAGAGAGAGAGAGAGAGAGAGTACCTGGGTTGTGCCACGTAGGGCTGCATAATCACCTGCTAAATAAGAATTTAAGAGAAGAGACAGAAATTGCATAAATAAACTTGCTTCTAAATCAAATTAGTAGCAGAAAAAGATACTTCTTAATGAAACGTTGTTAAGAAAAAAAATAATAATAATTTTCGTTCAGATTTGAGTTGTCATGAGTAAATAACTTTTGCTCACATTTCCATTACAAATTCTCAGTTTCTCTCACACACACACACACACACACACACACACACACACACACACACACACACACACACAGGCCTGAGTGCCTTTCCTCTCTATTGCTCTCTCAAACACACCAACACATGCACAAACACACCTGCTCCAGCAGTGAGTTCCATTAATCTTCTCCCAGGCCCCGTCCTCTGCGGGCTGACCCAGGTGAGGGAGGAGGAGGCTGGGGTCAGAGGCTAGAGGGGTCCCCCTGTCTGGATGGGGGCCTCGCGAACATTAGCCCCTGGCCAGTGGGGTGGGTGGGGCGGTGGAGGGACCACCCCATACTGACTGTGAGGGGGCCAGCGATTAGAGAAGGAAAAGTGACTTCTGAAAGAATCTAAAGGTGGAAGTCACTATAGACTAACAGACAAATGGAATTCAACTATCTGCAGCAGAAGAGCAACACAAGGTCACCATCCTTAACGCTTTGATTAAAAAAAAATAATTTTTTGTGCAATAGTGCAGTGAAACACCCAATTATAGTTTTTGCACGAGGGCCCATGTGAGGTAAAATTGGTCACCAACCCCATTTTTTCATTTACGACTGCACGCACAGCGAGTGTTGATTGTTTTTGCCCACACATGCAGACATCATTTACTTTATCTATTCCTTAAGACCTCCGGGGGTGACAAATGAAGCCAACGTCTTAACCTTTTAATCGGCCGATATCAGGAGTTAATCACATCCACACAGATACGTTTCAGCTAAAATGCCCCTAAAATGATGAGATATGGCCTATGGCTGTGCTAGGCTTGCACTTACGGCTAGCGAAATTATAATGACCATGCTTGGCAAACAGAGAGAGCAATTCAAGTCTTCAGTCTAATGCATTAATAATGCAATACTGTAATAATTAATAAATATCATGCTCATAATTTATCAATAAAGCTGTCTTATTAAAAGTCAACTTCAATTAAAATATATCTCCGGTACACATCGTCTTCATGTATGAAGCATCCATTCAAAACCTTGATGTACGTCCCTGTGTGACTGGTGGAGGATACGCAGCCACCGGCCACTGATATTTGAGCCCACTATCAACCAATAACGATAGTTTGTAAAACATCCTATCAGCACAAATTGACAAAACGGTCATTATTTACCCAAAGCTGCTGCGCTCATATCACTCATTGATCGCAACTGTCTCTGCAGACAAACGGCAATAAACAAAGTACCAAAAATGGATCAAGCAAAGTGCTTTTGTCTCTTACAGATGGAGTCTGTGCCACTGTGCAGACCACTCCAGAGCTGACCTCATCCCCAGCTTGAGAACAGAGACCCAGCCCCAGGGGTGATCCTGCCTTTTTTGTGCCCCCCCCCCCCCCCCCTTTACTCCCCAGGGTTAGACCCCAAACAAGCAGCCCCTCTGTCTGGAGCACCTACCAAGAACAGAGACTCAACTCTTCCCCTGGCATTATCAAAAAGCTCAAAGAACGGGGAGGACACACAAAAGTTACAGAGAGTGAGTGAGCAAAGAGAGAGAGACAGGCGGAGGGAAAAGAGCCAGAAGAAAGAAGTCTCATTTGTATTAACGTACGTACACAAGCCCACACATACGTGAGACTCGGCAGCAGAATTTGGAAAGGAACTCTGGTCATCAAGAAATGCTTTATTAAAAAAACTCCTTTCTCCACACAACAACAACTCTACACTCCTTCCCTTTCATTCTGTCATCCTGCAATCTCACATTCACTGCGAGGTGTTGACAAACGTAATGGCAGTGATGATGACGATGACTCCATGCGGTTTGTGTTCACTGTGTGTTTTTTTGAGCACCACAGTGATGGAAGACTTAATCCAGGTTCACATCCAGAAGTAAGATATAAGACAACATTATAAAAATAGCCCATAAAAACTTAAAAACACACACTCATCTATTCCTAACTACTACATACCCTCCCACCTACTGCTCACACACACACACACACACACACACACACACACACACACACACACAGAGAGACATGAAAGTATCTGATATGCGAGGCGTGTTGATCCTGTTTATAATGGCGAGTTTCCTGGTGTAAGCTGTTGGTCTCCCCTAGCGTTGGTCTCCCTCTTCTCTCAAGCCCCTCATCTCTAATGCATGAGCCAGTCAGAGAGACCGCGGAGGCCAAAGAACGAGCAAAAGGGAGAGCGAGGGAGCGAGAGCGGACAGAGGGAGAGGCCAACCCCGGCACTGCGGCGCAACACTTTCATATTCTAATAAACCCAACATGAATACACCCGTACACAGAAAGGGAGGAAATTGCATTTCTAAAACTCTCTCTGTATCAAAGGGCATTCCGCTGAACATCTCTCTCACACACACACACACACACACACACACACACACACACACACACACACACACACACACACACACACACACACACACACACACACACACACAAACATGCAGTCCGGCATTTTCCAAACCGGGAAAAAAATGAACTAACACAAACATACACGCACGCACACGGGGCAGGCTCAGAGGGATTACAGTCTGCTGACGACAGCAGTTGAATACACACACACACACACACACACACACACACACACACACACACACAGTCAGAAAAACACAGAAAAACTTCTTAAGAGAAGTTTTGTTTGAGGAAGTTGTAACCACATGTCAGATGCGTGGAAACAGTGAAAAAACAATCTCTCTGATTATATCGACGGATCGCTGAGAGCGTGTGGAAAGCAAGTGATGTGAAGTTGTGAAACAGCAAAACAGACAGGTAGAGTGAGACAAAGAGCAGATCAGAGGGCGAAGATCCGGAGCAGAGAGGCAAATATTGTGCAAAACACGTACGCCGAACTCCCGGCTCAGACGGGTGCCTCATTTCTGGCCCCATCTCCTTTAGAGCAAGCCATTTAATTTCAGGCCGCTGATACCCATCCCTCCTTTCACAAGAGTTAATATCCCATTCTCCCTCCTTCTCTCTGCTGCTGTGTGATGGAGTCTCAGTGACAGCCTGTAATGCAGGCCTGTATGCATTGATTATATGACACCCTCCATTCAGGTGTGCTATTAAAGTTCCCCTCCTCTCTTCCTTTCTGCTCTGCCAGTAGAATAATGTCCAATAATAAGAGGAGCAGGTGACTGGAGGCGAGCGAGAGCCAGGCTGGCCCCGACAGAAACACTGGTTCCCCGATCAGGACTAGATGAAGATACGCCCATGTTTTTCAACCCCAGCACCGTAAACCATAGAGGAACAGGGTGGGGGAGTGCATAATTGCATTTAAATTACATGACTATACCCCTTGTCTGGCTGCCACTCCCCCCTGCATATCTGCACCAATGTAAAATCAACCCACCCCACCTTCTGTAGCTCCCCTCCCCCAGCACTCAGCAAGGACGCCCTCGTGTCCGTCCCACACATGAGCATGCAGCAGTACAGCACACAGAGAATATGCCTTCAATTAGTGTTCAATAATGAGTGTGTCTCTGTGTATGCACCATGAGGTTGAACAAGGACTTGACATGGCGATATAACTAGATGCTCTTTGGGAAAGGTAAGTAGAAGTGCTGATGGAGAATAAGTAGTTTAATAGGTGGCTGACCAACACCAAACACATATGAATATATTGATCACATTAATCAAATGAAGCAATGAAAAACAACAAAGGAACATGTTCAAATCACAAACTATATAACTCAAACAAAACTTGAGTAAACAACTGCACTCATTAAATCACCATAGAGATTTAAAAAGTCATACAAACCCGACTGGACAGAGATTAGTCTCCGTGTTTACGCGACGCAGCGGCGGATGAAAGAGGGAAGCTAAACTTCCTCCAGTCCCCAGTGTAACTTAACGAATGCATTAAACTCTAAACTGGACACAAATATAATACTAAACACAAGGGGCATAGTGGTGAGCTGCAAACACAACTGCCTCAAATAACGGAATAAGTGGCATTTTGTAGCAGCCACAACCCAACATGGAAACTCTGATTGAGCAAGTGCGACTTTGTAAAGGTGAGAGAAGCCAGGCTCATGTTGGTGGCTCAGTAAAGACAGTACAGTAGATCCATTATGAACCCAACAGAAGCCAGTCATGGTCACTGTTAAGATCTATCATGATACCAAGCATTGGTGCATTTCTTAAATGTAAAGATGTCTCTTTTTAATCTTTCAGGGATTTTTTTTGTAATTTTTAGAGAAACACACATTTTCTTCCTTCCTCCTTGAGTATGTTTTTTTAAACTTTGTGCATTAACATTTAGCTTCCACACCTGAATTCAAGTCATAACACAGGATTTCATATCCATGTGATTAGATAATGACGCCATGATGAAATGAATATTTCTACAATATTTTAGAACCTGACAGGAAATGTAAAGTCTATCCTGTAGGTTGGTACACAAACCCATTATAGTAACTAAATCAGGTCATATTATTCCAGCTGTACCCAGCCTTAGACAGACAACATCTTTAAGCCTCCTGCTCTCACCCACACAGTGTTCCTGCTGCATAGCACAGCGGTCTACCTTCACCATCTCTGCCTTCTCTTTCTGTCTTTCTGGGAAGCTCCAGGCCGAGAATAGAGCTCAGAGCTCTATGGTTTACATAAACCACAATACCTTCTCAGCTTGGAGGGGGGAGAGACACAAGCATCTGTTTTTGTTTGCATTTTATTCCAAAACATAAAATTGAATCAATCTTTTAATACTCTGGATTGTATAAACATGGGAGAGAACTGCTTGAATAAATATCAAGAATGAAAATGGATTTCTCGTTGCTGACTATTATCTATGTGGTTTATTTATGAATACCACGGCTGGTGCCAAAATAGGCCAGACATAAAAATACAGAGATAATGTGTTTAGCCTTTTTTTCATTTTCTTCTTTTTAAGTGAAAGAATAAATATTGGGATTTACATCACATTTACATTTTTATCAAAATCAAGTTGGGTGCCACTAAACCTGTGTGCACCAGTTTCATTTGTGGTTGCCAGGACAACTGTGAAAATAACAAGAGCAACATGACACTGACATCTTTAACAGGAAAATCATTAAAAGCAACATGAGGGGCCAGATGATGCTGTCTGTGCCACAGTCAGTCTGTGACTGATAAACACCACGCTGGATCCATAAATAGACTAATAGCTCTTTCACTGCTCCCACTACAATGCACTCAGTCAGGACGGTTAGTGGGTGTTTTTGTAAAAATGATAGATAAAATCCTCTCAATCTCAGAGACTCATAATAGTCGGTGTGTAACATCAGACACAGTGGGAGCTGCCAGCTCACACACACACACACACACACACACACACACACAAACAAAGCAGACACACACCTAAACATATCGCAGGGCCATCTATCGCTGGCCACGGAACACCCGCCAACGCTTAACTACTTCTCATACACACATATATTCATAAGGTATTATGCAGAATAACAGTTTTATGGATTTTAAATGGCATTCATTTACGAACACTGTGGCTAGCCATCACATGGAAGGGCTATTTTATCCCCTCTTAATGTAGATTAGTCTTCTTGGGTGAGATGCAGAGGGAGGTCCAGGACATTAGGGAAGTTGGATCTGTCTTCAGCCACTGATTAAACACTGGGCCGAGGTGAAGGAAGAGAAAGGGATCTCATCAATTGGGACTGAAGCCCAAATGCATAATGGAACCATCACATGAATGCTGTGCCTCCATTTATATCCTTTTGAGTGTGAGGATTCTAGATAACAAGAAGCCTTTTCCGTCCATATTTCTTCTACCTCAAGATTTTTACGAGCGGCGCTCCGGTTATTACCGCACACCGCACAGAGTGAAACAAACTTCACACAACCAGCACTGAGAACCACAGCGGATCCTCCACAGCCGGGAAGATGACTTTCTATAGTCTGTGCACGCTCCAGTGTGTGTGTATATGTGTGTGTGTGACAGGTTTATAGGAGTCATTTATCCTGCTCAGCGGGCTAGTGTAGTGCCGAATGGTGGCCTGAGTGCCAGGCGTAGCTTATTGTTGTGTAGCCTTTATGGGCTACATTAAGTACAGCTGAGTGAGAGGGAAACATACAGTACAATACCCTGAGCTCACACATGTCATACACACAGAGATTAACTACCTCCCTGGGCCCAGGGCAGGCCTGCATCCGCTCAGCACAGGACCCTGGCACACTCCCTCCAACTGCACTACAGACATGGGCGAAGGTATGCGAGTGTGTGACAATGTATGCAGGTACTGAAACTAATTAGGTAAAACGTTCAGGAAGCATTTGAACTGAGAATCTAAAAAAATCATTGTTATCGATACTTGGCCTGTTTAAGATTATGGAGGCGGAGTTTGCTCTAAAGTAGGCAAGGTAGTATTTCAGTCAGAAGCAGCGCAGTCCAGATGGTGAGAGATCAGAGCGGGTCATTAAAAAGCCTCCCTCTCCACTCCTCTGATCAATCTGAGCTGTAAAAACAACACGGATCACGTATCACCACTGGACTGCTCATGATTGGCTCCGTTAATAAAGAAATACATAAATAAAAAAAACACAAAACACACACACACACACACACACACACACACACACACACACACAGACACACACACAAACAAAATGCACTTGTTCTCAGACACACTGGCACAGACAAACGAGTCCAACAGTCAGACGATTTGAAAAGCAGTTTTATTCTCTCACTTACCCACTTATAACCCCCCCCCCAAGCATGTCTGCTTTTTTGAAAGCTTCATAAGCGTCGCCTCTTCAACTGTGTTCCACCGTGTAAAAATAGAGGCCATTATATTGCCTAATGCCTACCTGCCAGCCCTCTATGCTCCCTCCTGTACACGGAGGCTTTTACATGATGAGGTGGCTGACATGTTCCACACACACCATCCATTACCATATGTACACTGGATGAGCCTCAGCCTGCGCAACTTATACTAATGCATGTTTGGTATGCCCTGTGGGGGTGGGAGACATGCGCTCGCTTGCGCACGCACGCACACACGCACACGCACACAAGCACACACACACACACACACACACACACACACACACACACACACACACACACACACACACACATACGCGCAACACGCTTGAACAAAGGGATGCGCAAACTCTCTCCCATACAAATATAACGGCAGCTCTGTGATACTATGCCACTTGTATTAACAGCAGGATGCTTTTAAAGTAAATAAAAACATTACAGCCGGCTCTCTGGGTGAGGCTTGGTCCAGCTTCTCAGAGGCTCGCTCTGTGTATGTGCGTGTTTGTGTACGTGTGTCCACGTGCGACTAGAAGAGGGGGGCAATCCTCTGCTCTGGGGCGGCGGTTCCTCTCTAATTGCCCCTCTAGGTGCCTGTGTGCTGGAGAGCTGAACTGAGGGTAAACACAGATCTAGAGATGATTAATAGCCAGAGGTCAGGGCAGAGCACAAACAGGCAGTGAGGCTGAGACCTCACTCCAGCCTTCCTCGGCCGTCCAAACCTACACACACACACACACACACACACACACACACGCACACGCACACGCACACGCACACGCACACACGCACACGCTGCACGCCAGTAAAGTCCATTTTTCCGACAGCAGATCGCTACATGTGTTCACACTCGCACATAAAAATCCCAAAACATCCATCCATCCCCAGGTCCTCTGAGCAGAGTGGAGGAGAGGCTGGAGATAAAAGAAGGAGCAGACTGAGCAGGTCAGTCGGGGGTGAGGGTGAAAGTTAAAGTTGAAGGGTGAAGGGGAAGGGTGAGGGTCACGGTGTCCAAGTCCATAACAAGCCCTGATCAATACATGACCAGGAAGCCTTGAGGGCCTGTTTCTCCTGCATCCCTATGCAGCTGTAGGTGGTCTTCCTCAGATTTTACACTGTAGCAGAGAAAGACGCACACACTGCTCTCATTACCTGCCCACTTTGTCTTCTCTGTCCCCTGACAAACACACACACACTGCTCTTTTCCCTACACTGCATCCGATGCACACATTTCTATCTCTTGCACCAATCTGCACACAATACACACACAGCACACAGCCCGAGCTGAATGGAGTCAGGTTGGGCGTCCCTTCATTTTTCATGCAAACGGTAATTTAGTGAGACTGCCTATTGATTGAGCGCCGCTTGTCTCCCAAACAATGCCACTTCAATCAGCAAACCGTGGGGGGAGGGGGGGAGGGAGGAGATGGAGGGGAGAGGGGGGGGGGGGGGGGGAAGGGCTGCCGATAGCTGCAGTGACTGATTTAAGAGATGGATAAAAAGCAGATACGTCCCCCGCCCCTGTACTGATTAATGACAGTGGCCAGAGCAGCCCTGGACTATGCATCATGATTTAACCACCAGCCCCTCATCTAAAGATTAGCGTGCACACACACACACACACACACACACACACACACACACACACACTATAAGAGCACACACAGTGCATACTGTACCACACAGAGACAAGACACGGAAGGTGTGAAGGGAAGAAAAGGAAGTGAAGCAGAGAGAAAGACAAGTGAAAGGATAATGGGGGTGAAAGGAGATACTGTACGACTGTGTTGAGTTGATTTTCCTGAACGGCAGAAATATGCTTTTTCAAGAACCGAACTAACCAACAGTCCAGGCCATGAGGAGACAGATGTGTCCAGCGCATTCAAGTATTGTCACACTCACCCTGGGAGGGACTTTTGTATTTCCATACAATGTAATTTTCTTGCCAGTCATGAGGCTAATTGTGTGCACTGTCAGCTGGACATGACAGAGAGTTCAGGGAGAAGAGGTGTGTGTGACTGAGGTAAGAGATGTGTGTCTGTGTACTACACCGGCCCCTCACACTACTTAAAACGTAACTACGAAAGCATTAAGAGCACTGCAACTGACGGTAATTCTGATCATTGATTAATCCGCCAATTATTTTCTTGATTAAATGGTCTAATCTAAAAAAAAATCAGAAAGAGTCCAACGTCTTTGAATGTCTTGTTTTGTACGAAGTACTGAGGTTGAATCAAAAGCAGAACACATTTTCACCTTATGGCAATAAAACAACAATCTTGAAAATTGTATGACAGTACAGAACAACTTAATAAAATGGCGAGGATGGTAGAAACTCTATTTATATTTTTTAAAACAGCTGTAAATTGGTAAGGTGTCTGATTTTTTTGGGTGGGACAGAAGCCGTGCTGTAGAAAGTGTATTTCTCCGTGGTCCAGAGCTTGGTCTTTATTCCTTCCCAAACACTCGTCCCTGTATCGCCTCAGGAAGCCATGAGCAAAGTCTACAGTTTTCCTTCACAAAAGTGCCAAAAACATTCAGTACGGTGAAAGTACGACTCCTGAGAAAAATTATTTTGTGATGAGCTTGAACACCCCTCTCGTTCTACAATGAGTCTATTCAAACTTTGAGATTAAGCTGTGAAAAAGGTTGTGAAAATGTTTATCTTGCACCTCATCATGCATAACAAAGTACAGCTCCGGTCCAATCAATCCCAGTGTTCCCAGCCCAGCCCATCACTGCTAGCCCAGGCTGATACAACCTGTACAAACCAGACAAGGCACGATCTAATGTCACAGTTTGTGCTCAAGTGCTGTGCTAAAACCTAGAGCGCAGTGTAAAGTTGTGCGAAGGAAAACACCGACTCTGGTCCATTAGTTGTGTTGGAAGCTGAGGAGGAGGATTGGAGCCCCTCCCTGCGGCTGCTAAAATATTCATCAGACTCCCTGAGAGCATGTCTGCTAATAGTTATACATGGAGCAGGAGAAAGAAGTGAGAAGGAGGAGGAGAGCAGAGGGGTGGGAGCGAGGCAGGAGGAGGAGAAATTGGGGAGATGAGCGATGCTCCCTGTGTGCATGTCAGCTAATAGTCAAACATGAAGTGCTAGGAGGGAGGGGAAGAAAAAAAACAGGAGAAGAAAGAGAGGGAAGTGAGAAAAGAGGTTGTTTAAATAGTCTGTGGCTGAAATCACAGGGGATGAACCACGTGAAATGAAAAAGTGCAGGAAGAGAGAGAGACAGAAGGAAGAAGAGAGAGAAAGATTGAGAGGGAGTAATCACTCCTTTTCCTCCTCCCCTGCCATCACTCGCTCCTCCGAGCTGCATTCCAGATTGATTAAAAGCCCCTCTTGTAATTGTCAGATCTTGTAGGAACCATCTCTGTGTTTCAGTGTGTGTGTGTGTGTGTGTGTGTGTGTGTGTGTGTGTGTGTGTAAGAAGGAAAGAAAGGGGGGTCATCTGTGTGAGCTGGGTAGAAGAGAAACCCAATTTCAATCACGTCAACCAGTGTAACAGTAGTGACTTCAATAGCCACAAGTCGCTACCACATCAATCAGAACTCCTACTCAAGCAAAGAAATATTGTTGATGTTTTTTTCTTTACAAACAGCAGCCCAGGTAGCCGAGCTCTATCTCTGCATCCTGCCGAAAGAAGAAAAACATACATGTGCATCAACACACACACACACACACACACACACACACACACACACACACACACACACACACACACACACACACACACACACACTCACGCAGTCATTTCTCCAGTCATTAAAATGAGAAACGGCCAATGGTGTAGGAGCTGTTGAAATACCATTAAGAAATGGAGACAAATGCAGTGAATCCCTGCCTGCTAAGGCAACCTTACTACAGTAAATCAGACAGTGACGAATATTACTGAGACCACGGCGCATGCATATGCACACACAAGTACGCGCATAGACAAAACACATGTGCACACACTCATCCGCATACAAACAATCTGCGAGGCACCTTCTAAAAAAAGCTCCTTCGGTGGATTAATGAGTAATTATCCTAATTAAATGTTTCCTGATCATCCGTTGTGATATATGGATGATTATTATGTTCAGAGATGATTAAATGATAGTATAACAGAGCAGTCTGATATCATTTCAAAGAATTAATGAGCGTACGTACAGAGGAATTATGTGGAAATACGGCACAAATTAAAGATTGAATTAACTTTGATTTAATCAATTCGGGACTAATTGTGAGGTGCAGTAATAGAATTTCTTTTGCGATTTAATCACAGGTGGAGAGGCATGCTCTGTTCAGTTATTGTTAAAGGCATAACACTGGAAGAGGAAGTTCAACATGTGAAAAAATGCAATTAAGGGCATCCTGTGCAAACATAGCAACGGCCCCAAGCAGACTGTACAACAATATGTAGTGTTAGATGTCTAATGTACTTATTTAACTTTTTCTCACCGAGTAGATGAGCTTGTAAACCGCCTAATGCAAACTTTTTTCATTTTATCGACCTTGCATGCAGAGCGAGAGTTGAGAAAAAGGTTCTATGAAATAAAACAACTTCTCTTTTGATCCTTTGAAGACATATCTGCTCTTATGACCAGTTGATTGTGTTACTTAGTCTAATGTAAACCAATAAACGAGGCTAACCTTGTGAGCAGGGTCGATGCTTATTTAAAAGCTCATTGATTAACAGTTGTGATTATTGATCGTGCCATGTGGCCCAGACAGGATTGACGGATCTGATAGGTTAGGGTCCAGATTCATACAGACAGGACAGACAGAGGGACAGACAGACAGACAGAGGGACAGACAGACAGACAGGGGGCCAGAGAGGACAGGGTTGACAGGCAGATAATCTGATAGCTAGATAGACACACACACACACACACACACACACACACACACACACACACACACACACACACACAGATACAGTTCCTCTTCATAATTCTGTACTGACTTGAAGAGATTACTCGGAGTATCAACTTATTATCTGCACAGTACTTGAACCGCTTCAATATTTTTGCCCTAACCCCTATCTCCCGCTCCACCGCCTGATTCACTTCTCAATACAGTTCACGGTGCAGAGCCGAGTAGTTGCATGTGAAGGAGATAGTAAGCAGTAATATTCAATTATTGTATGCACGGCGTCCCCGTCCCGCCCTAAATTGATTTCTTACAGAACGGGAGGCATCGCTCAGCACTGACACACAGCCATGTTTCCCCCATCTACCACATCCCACGCAAATTACTCCTCCATCTGCTCTCCCTCACCGCATCGCGCATTTACCCATCTCCTCCCTTCTCTCCTCTCCTCCTCTCCTTTCCTCTCCTCTGTCATCATCTCCTCGTCTTCCCCTCTCCTCTCGCCATCAGGCTGCACAGCTATCGGCAGTTGGCATTGGGCCCCGGCTCCCATACAGGACGTTTAATCTGTCTTTAATCTCTTTGCAATGTAATGGGAAATGGTTTTGTGTTTTACTATTTGATTGAAGCTGCGAGCCCGCCCCTCACCACCGTGGGACTGAGTGTTTAGGAGTGGGAGGTGTTTTCAATTTTGCCCTTGCCTCAAATTGTCTTTTATCAAAGAATTCATATCAGTAATATGATTCTACATATTAACCAGGCTGTTTGTAAGTGGCCTAATAGGAACGAGTGGAGAGAGACAGATAGAGCCAGAGAGGAAAATGAAAACTGGCTTCCACTCACAGAATCAAAAAAAAAAAAAAAGGAATTAGACTGAATTAAAAGGCTGCTGAAAATATCCACATTTTTCATTTGCAATATTACAGAGGATCCCAGAGAAAAGGTTGATAAATACTTGATTGTGGCTCATCTGTAAAAGAAGAGAAACCTGAAGCCGGCACAAAAGAGTTGTGAAAGTTTTCTCCTGTCAGGTTATGCCATCATCATAAAGACCTTTACAATTGTACCTCAATAAAGCCACAGAGAGGGAGTAGGTCTAATCAATACTTCATATAGTGGGGATTATTGTTTGTTCAGACTCAACATAGATTCAAAACATCTAGGCTCGATACTCATGTAAAGCTAGAATTGATTTGTTCATAAAAGCAGTGAAATTGTTGATGTCTCATTTATGTTTTGTTTTTTTTCCAGCATCACATTTTTTATTCAAACCCACATTGTCACTTTAACAAAGAACAGGCCTGCAGTTAACGATGAATGGCATTTACAGTCTCTGATGGTTAAAATTAACACAAATCTAAACATACAAACACAAACACACATAAAGGTATGCAGACACACACACACACACACACACACAGCCTCCTCTCTCCTATTCTAATTAAAGGGACCTCTCTGCCCTGGGTGTGTGTGTGATATTGACACTTAGCTCCGTACAATAAACTTTATTGGCAAGCCCTGCTTGATTACAGCACTAAACTAGAATAACAAGGAATATGGGAGGAGGGGACGTGGATTATATACTAAACAGACATTAGCAGGCTCCGTTCTAAATATCTGGTGCATTTTAATAGCGAGCCCTGGCCCCTGAAAGGCCTCCGTCTCTGAAGAAAGCCTCTGTGTGGACACAAGCAGTGAGATGAAGCTGAAATATACTGTGCACAAATAAAAAATGACATGGATGAATTATAGTAAAGGTAGAAAAATAGAAAGAGTGGAGATATATATTGTAGGATGGAGGAAGGGAAAGAGGGATAGATTTCCCGTCATTAATGATCTATGGAAAATCCTCTGTCTATTTTCAGATATACTGTTAATGGCTGCTTGCTGCCATTAAAATCGTTGCCGTCCTGAACTCAGCTATTCACATATTGGCTGCTGCTTCATCTAATATTCATCTACTGGAGGTCAACGGCAGTGGTGGCATGCTTAATTTGTAAACACAAATTAGAATAAGGGTTTTAAATGAGAATAGTGTTGAGATTCAACAAATTAATTTATTACACCTCAAAAGCCTTCAAGGTCCCCGTCACTTCTGTCGCCATTTTTACAAAAAGTTTAACAAAATAATGTTTTTCTTTGAATGTTCACTAAAAAAAATAATCTATATCTATTCTTACCTATTTCAAAAAGTCTCTACCGATGGAGATGTGAGTTTCAGGACTGTATGACGTTAAAACACATGAACGGACATGCAGAGAGGAAGAAAGAGAGTTTGTCTCTCCTCAGCAGCCCTGTTGAAAGAGACTCTGCAATTATTTCCTCAACAATGGTGTGTCTCAAACAATACCTGGAGGCAAAGTCTTTGCAAAGCCCTCTACTTCCTAGACATTAAATTACCAGCCAAAGTGCTAAATCAATTTGGCTAAACCAGCAGGTGAAGCAGAGGGTGTTGTGTTGTTCATTCACAAGTGTAAACCCGATCTTAATCTCCATGCACTTTTGGTAACTTGCAACACAAGGTATCTTGAGAAATTAAATCAAAAGGCCCAATAAGCTCTGTGCCATTAGCAACCTCACTTCAGTGAGTGGTGCACTGTGCATCAAGCCTACCTCAATGACCCGCGGCCTCATGCCGAGGTCACCAGCTATTAGATGTATGCAACTATTATCTAAAAAAGTTCAACAGACTGAAAAAAGATTAGAAAAATATGTGTTTTTTAACAAATGTAGAATCTCAATTCCACACACTCAGAAAAGCGTGTGATAACAGAGTTGTGACTCAAGAGCGTATGAACCGCAGCTGTCTGTCACGCAGCTTCTACCTTCACTGATCGCCTTGTTCTGCTCAGTCAGTTGAACTACAATGACCCCTACTGGCCCAAAATGGTACTGGGATCAATGCACTCCTCAGACAAAGACCTGGCACTTCACTGAGAACTTGTGGCATCTTCAACACAAACGGCATAATCAGGAGGAGAAATGACAGGAAATGTAATTCTGTTTTTCTTTTGTGTGATATAAACTCTTCCAAACTCCACAACCAAAAATAAGTTTTCAATGTCTTTCTTTATCTTCTTTCAGTCACTTCTAATCACTCCAAATTCTTCTCCTCCCTCCCCTCACATGCTCCCTTTCTTAACTCTCTCCTCTCTCCTCTCTCCTCTCTCCTCTCTCCTCTCTCCTCTCTTGGCGGGCCTCTCCCGCTGGGTGTGTTGGCAGAGTTCCGTCTCTGATTCACCCACAGCGTGCCCTTTGGCTTACCAGGCTGGCACAAAGACATGGAGCAGAGTTGAGAGAGGAAGGCAGGGCAGTAGCATGAAGCTGCAGACTGATAGAGTCATCCATTACTGAAAGAAAGTTAGAACAGACTAGGTGAGCAGTGTGAGTTAAGTTGAGATTTTAGGCCTGAGGTTTCTGTGAGCAAGGTAGAAAAATGGCACTCCTCTGTCGGTTTGCACGTGTGTCTGGAGGAGAACATTAGAGCGAGACACACATGCGGCCTCACCTTGAAGAACCACTGACCCCACACACCTTTATTGCATCTCCAATTAGAGGAGAGGGAGGGAGGAAGGGAGAGATACAGAGAGGGAGAGACAAAAAGAGAGAAAGAAAGAGGGGGAGAGATGTATTTCATAAATGTAGTTCCATAAAGAGCACTGACCCAAATGGCATTCAGTAATTCTTCCCTGTGCCAGAGGAGGTGGGATAATCAGAAACTTCATCAAGCTCACTACTTCCTTCTCTCCTTCCCTGCGTCTGCAACACCTCCTTCTGTCCCACCCTCTGCTGAAACCTCTTAAACAAAAATCGCGTGTAATAACTGCATAATGTATACAGTGCATCCGGAACACGCATCAAAGAACGTCCCTCCATCCTACTTCATCACTTGGTTTTAATTAAACAAGTTTCCTCCACTCAAGACTCTCGCCTCCTCTCAGCTCTTTGATCTGTTTCCGTCCAACTCGCAGTAAAAGAAACAGCCGCTCTCCACTTTGAGAAAGTTGTACGTGTTTGATTCGGAGGACTTCCAAGCAGCGGCGGTGCAGCATTGATTTAACGTACACAGAAAGGACACAGAGCACTTACCAAAAAATGTACTGAAAACATTAAAAGACAATTCCTTTGTTGAGCGCTGCGCTATGACTACAGCCCCTTATGGTCCATATGGGTCTACTGATACAAGCAGAACTAATTCCTCTTTGAAACTGTTCAATACATTCAAATCTGTCTTCATGACAATGTCGGCAATACATATCAAATCTGTCACTGCTGCGTTGAGATGGATATGGGAGGGCAGAAATCCTGAAGAAAATAATACAATTAAAGTCCGTCTCAAGCCCCAAGTCCCTATTGATCCACTCGCTCTCTTTTCCTATACACTATGGACTTAACATGGACTTATTCTTTCTTAAGCACAACTGGGACCGCTCCCTCCCCCAGGGGTGCAACACTCACACAATGCTTCAAAAGAACATTTTGTTTATATGTTCAATACCAGAAACATCAATAAAATTATCCAATCATTAATTTCCTATTCAATACAAATTTAATGCAGAGCCACGGAGTAGCCAGCTCATATCCAATGAGGACATCTATCCCCAATCACTCAGCTCACACACACACACACACACACACACACATATATATATATCAATGGGACGGTCCCTAAATAAGCCATTCCTCACAGACTGACTCAATACTGTAGAGAGGGGGGAAAGAAGGAAAAGAGCAAATAAGGAGGATGGGAGTGGTGTGTGTGTGTGTGGGGGGGGGGGGGGGGGGCATTTCTTAAGCACAACTGTCAAGGTGAGAATCTTGACATTGGAGCCGAGGAGACACAATTTCATCTTCTAGTCTACAGACTGTATACATTTGGAGATGCTGGTATTGGTCATACAGGAGTATAGAACCAGTGATGGAGGAAGTTGCAGATTAGTTAATTAAAAGTACTGAAATACAAAAAACTCTATTATTGCATTTTAAAGCTTACAAACCTCAAAGGATATGAAAAGTAAAAGTAGGCATTATGGATTGAACCAGACACTGTCAGAGTTACAATATCATAATATTTGAATGATTAATATTGATGCATTAATGCATGATTTGATGCATGTAAAGCATTGTAGGTTGTAGCAGGTTAAGGTAAAGCTACAAATATTTGCTCTTGTCTTGTAACATACTTCTGTGTATACTTTTGTTTTTCACATAAGTACTTACATGTATTTATATGTACTTGCATAACACAAGAAACCTCTGACTGAACTGTTGCCAGTCGCATTTCATTGTGGGTAATGTAGGCGCCAGGTTTTGACAAGAAAGACAGTTGCATAGAATAAAAACCATCAATGTCTCGTATCTGCATCATCTATTATTATACTTTCTTTTACACTCTCATTTGTGAGTCTGACAATGTTGAGCAATGCTAAATAGGGGGAGAAGTCTTTCAGCCACTTTATATACTGTTGGGTGGTTTAATCTTAAACAATTCATCATTTACTGATCACATGTATCGTATGTAAAATCTCCATCTGTAAAGTAACTATAAGATGTCCGATAAAAGTAGTGAAGTAAAAAGCACAATAAATATAAAGTCAAATACAAGCACTTACATTCCATTACCGCGGGGAGCAGGTTTATGTGTGTGGAGGAACACGGAGCAATGGGGGGATGAGGAAGAAATAAAAGGACATTCAAAAACCTTTCATACATCATGGTTTCACTGTGACTTCTGTTAGGAGCTCTTATGCACTCCAATCAACACGCTCATTCGTGGAAAATTTCAAGATCAATGGCAGGTTCAACAGTTCCATGCTCCGTGATGAAATCCATAGCTCTCTGATGCATGTGATTAGGAAATGCGTGGAAATGCTATCAGTATTGATAATCATACAGGTAGTGAACCCCGCTGAACCCACACCCACCATAACCTCCGACAGTATCAGATAGAGCTGTGAGCTGTGTGTGTGTGTGTGTGTGTGTGTGTGTGTGTGTGTGTGTGTGTGTGTGTGTGTGTGTGTGTGTGTGTGTGTGTTTAACATGTCAGAGCTGGCGAGATGACACGAGAGCCAGGGTTCACAGGTCAAGTAGAGTCAAACCAGGTAGGCGATTGGCTGATCAGGTCTGAGTGTAATGACTACTCAATGGTTGAATGCATTAGCCTAATCTAATGGGCCAGGTGGGAGAGGACAACGGCAGACGCATGGAACACATGATTGAGCACAACATGCAACAGCAACGCAATCAATAACACATAGAGTGGTCTAACCCCAGGGGGGGTCCCCACTACTGGAACGACCTGCTCCACATGCATTTAGGAGGTGCTCTGTGTGTGTGTGTGTGTGTGTGTGTGTGTGTGTGTGTGTGTGTGTGTGTGTGTGTGTGTGTGTGTGTGTGTGTGTCTGTATGTGTAAATATGTATGGTTGGTTAGTTAGGGGCGGACAGAAAAGGAACCAAGCTGTTTTTGTCTGATTGATTGGATTATGAAATGAAATGAGGGAAATCAAAGATTTTTTGTTTCTGGCCAGCGACCTCACACACATCAGTGAGTAGCTGCTGTGTATTTCTACCCACCTGAGAGAGAGCGATGTACTAAAATAAAGAGTGAAAGAGAAAGTTGTATAAGTGATGGGGTGATTATAGAATGCAAAAAAAAAAGTGTTGATAGAAAAAAATGCAAAATCCAGGAAATGAATCATCAGTCTGTTTATACAATCAGTGGAAGGAGAGCTGATGTTTCGGTTCGTCCCAGGAGAAAAGGACAGGTGATCTGACCTTCCACCATCACTCAGCGACGAGCATTATGTGAACCTGTCTGTGGGTTAAAAGCATTGCAGAGCTCACAGGCACTAGTCTGTGCATTACTGAGGTCATCCACATCTCTCACCCCTATCAGATGAATGAGTTTAATGCAAAGTAGCAATGGAGACAACAAACAAAACACATATCAGACACTGGGATGTGTTGAACACAGGATAAAGCTAGCAGATTTAGAGAAACACTTTTTGGGGAAAATCGTTAGAAATTAACTATTAAAAAGGTCGCAAAACATTGATCAACTCACAAGGAGATCAACCACCAGAGAAAGAGAGAGAGAGAGAAAGAGATGACAAGTTAGGGACAAGAGCCAGTCAGAGCAGAGGACAGGCCTGGGTCAATACTTGCTGCCTGCTGCTGACACTGCACTGCTCAACACACACACACACACACACACACACACACACACACACACACACATTTCCACATGGACGTGTACACAAAAGATAGAGAGACATCAGACCAATCAGTCAGCCGATGTCAATATTTCAAGAGGAAGACAGAGAAAAGGAGAGAATTAAGTAAGGTTTACACACTGAATCAAGTCTTTGTGACACCCGTGATACTTTCTTAAGAAAAAATGAACTGCAATTTTCAGCCAGACGTGAAAAAAAAAAAATGTCAAAGCTGTTAAAATTAAAACAATGCAGTCGAGCTTTATTCCATCTTCCTGTAGTTCTATTGCCCTTTATATTGTTAAGATATGAGCAAAAATGGTTAAATAAACTGGTTCCAGTACCTTCATGTGAATATTTGGTGGTTTACTGATTTGCCTATGACACTAAACTGAGAATCTGTAGTATTGGACTGTTGGTTTGACATGTAATGTAACATAAGATAACTAAAGAGTTACTTTGGCCTATGGGATCTTGTAATAGACATTTTTGAGTCCTATATTTTACATATTTTCATTTTTATTTTAATGACAATAAATCAATGAATCAAGTTCATAATTGGAAGACTAATCACTAATGAAAATAATAATTAGTTGCAGTCCTAATCTCATTACCTCATGATGTGTGCGGTACAGTATGTGCACAAACATCTGGTGACTATTGTTTTTAATATCTGTGACGCTGCAGCCCTGCAATTCAATTCATCTTTATTTATGTTATCTGGATGTGTGTTTTGTGTCTATGAGCGTGTGTGTGTGTGTGTGTGTGTGTGTGTGTGTGTGTGTGTGTGTGTGTGTGTGTGTGTGTGTATGAGATAGGGGCCTCTCCATCTTTGAAATGAATTAGCGCGTGGTGCCTTATTGAGTGAGGTGCAGTGTTTAAGTGAAACTGATGAGAGATGTGTGAGCAGCGAGGACTGGGCTATAAGTATGTGGCTGGGGTCACAGGTTAATCCCTATTGATTTACTCCACAGTCTGCATACAGCCACACAGGAAGACAAGGAAAGAGAGGCCTGCGTTAGCGCCTATCACAGAGCACAAACGCAGGATAGAAATCACGGCTCGCACACTTTCGGTTACCCGATGCTAAGTAGGGTAAGGACAAGAAAATGAAGTATCATCTCATCTAAATAGGTAGTTAAACACCTTCTACTGAGAAAGATTGCAGACCACGGCCTCCTGAAGATCAATGAGAGATATGATCAGCGGCCTCGTTTACATGTGATTACACGATCAGGAACACTTGTCCTCATTTCAAACTAAATATAAAGAGGGGTCCGTGTTTTTTTTTAAGTAGAATGTGTTGAACATGAACATGGGGCCATATCTGTCATTGTCAGATTTAAATGCTACCTTCAAACTGTGAAATAGCAGCGACACCCAAAACGCATCAGACACCACAGTGTATTGGATGAGAAATCCAAACAATATCCGGACCCAGCTGTATTTATAAACAAGCTCCTCACACTCTCACCCCAGAGGAGGAAAGGTGAAATATTACATTAATATGAACAACTATTAATAATACCCCCCCCCCCCCCACACACACACACACACACACACCCTTTACCCCATCACTCCTTCTCTCTCCATCTCTATCTCCCTTCTCTCTCTCCCTGCCTCTAATCCTATCATGCGGGCAATAAGTGTATGCACCATGAGCACATTTAATTTTTGCGGTTGGTTTTCAGCGAGCCCAGAGGTGAGCCTTAATAAGGATCAATGGCACTTTATCTGGGACAGCACCCACTTCACAGCATGCAAATTACACAGCAACCCTTAAAAAAAGAAATGGATTTAATTAAAAAATGTAGAACCACGGGCTCTGGAAATTCAATTAAAGGATTTATGCAAAGGTTGGCTAGCTTTTTGTGTTGCAGTTCCTGCTTATATAATGAGCTTTTCATATTAAAAATCAATAGGTAATCTGGGCTAGGGGATCGGCTGCTTATGTACATTTTTGAAATCAATTTGAAAAATAGTCCATCAGCTCCATGTCACAACAAAGAGGGGAGGGAGTGGTGTATGTGTGTGTGTGTGTGTGTGTGTGTGTGTGTGTGTGTGTGTGTGTGTGTGTGTGTGTGTGTGTGTGTGCGTGTGCGTGTGTAGGTGTAGGTGTGTGTGTAGGTGTGTGTGTGTGTGTGTGTGTGTGTGTGTGTGTGTGTGTGTGTGCCGAGGTGGGGGGTCACGGGAGAAAACGCTCTGAAGCTCTAAAGGTAAGAGAGATGGAGGGTGAAGGAAGCAACGTGGAAGAGTAGAGGGTAAGTGAGTAAGGATGTCTCTCTGGCCAGGTCAGTTTCTGGCTCTTTGGCCTGTTCTGATCCCTTATATTAGAGAGAGAGTCCCTTGGCAATGAGGGTCTTGCTGGCTCTGACCTGTGGCTCTGGGGTAATTTAGCCCAGCCTCAGCTCAGACTTAGCCCAGACCCAGACAGCCCAGGCTGGGGAGATGTCCTAATGGCCTCCCTGAGGTGTCTGGAGCTGGAGGAGCTGGGAGGATGTGGTTGAGGCTTTAAGTAATGTTTCTTCACAAACAAAACTGTCAAAGTCTGTCACAGAAAGACATCTTATAAAGAGGTAAAACTAATGTGCACTGCAAAAAAAGTCTTTTTTTTTAAAAAAACACATTATCAACAAGTAAAACCCTATTTCAACATTAAGCAGCTGCACAAAATTACATTTTTTTAGAAGTTTGAAGTTTTGAAAAATTACTTTCTTCAACTTCTTCTGCTTTCAACGCGGATATTGTTCATACCTCCTTCACACTCATGTTGTATAACTGTACGCAGGCAGGAGGGGTGAATGACTGACTGCATACAGTAGCAGACTGTCAGCATTTGATTGGTTCTTTATTGATCCAGACACGCTCTCCATCACATCAACTCATCCACAATAAACCATTTACACAGTTTCCCTGTGCAATGGACCACATAACCAGGCCTCAGGCCATCTCTGTTCACCCACTGTGTGTGTGCGCCGCGTGTGTGTGTGTGTGTGTGTGTCTGAGCATGTGTGTGTGTTTTCTTTAATGAAATGGTATCTCCGTGGACAATAATCCCAGTAACAGGATTGGGCAGGAACACACATGTCAATACAGCCGAATGGGATTGTATGCTTTTATCCATCCCCACACCACCACATCTTTCTCTCTTCCACCATGTCTGTCTCTCCACCTCTATGTCTCGCTCCCTCCCATACAGTGCAGCAGCACAGCAGGGAATGTCTGGCTTGGAATATCACGTTCATTATATCTAGTTCCTCAAATATGTTAAAAAAAAAGGCCTCTAAAAAGGAAATTGGTGCATCATCAGAGAGGTCCACTCTGAGTATGTGAAGCTCATACCAATTGGCATAATTTGTAATATTCTGTCTACACCACTGAGGAGAAACCTACACAGCGTCTCCAGTCAGGCTGGAGCTGACCCCCCTCCTGTGTAGCTCCTAATCATCCAAGAGGACTCTATTACAAGGACCTGGCAGCTCATCTAACCCCACAGAGGGGAAGGGGGGGCTGGCGGGGAGATTGGGACCTCTGCTCCTCTTTCTTTCCACATGGTTGAGCATCACACACACACACACACACACACACACACACACACACACACACACACACACACACACAACACCGGAGCACACATACACACTCGGGTTGCCTGGGTGTGCAGCAGAGCCAAAGCGTCTGTGTGCTACACTAGATCACTAGACTAAGAGCACCTGACCTTATGTCTGTCTGCAAGAGAGAAGCTGATAAAGAACACTGAGGTAAACGTGTCTGCTGTGCTCGCGTACACCACAACCTCGCTGTTCGTCTGCTATATGTTAATGCTGACGTCTTCGTTGCAGGACCTGTCTCTGGGGTTAACCCCCGAGGTGTAGGACGGAGCTCCTGGACACTGTAGGCAAGGCTCAGCCGAGGAGGCACCGGCGGTCCCACTACTCCTGACTGAACAACCGCTGCTCTAATACAGTCCTGACTGCTGGTGCCTGGTCAAAAGTTCAGCCTGTGCATATGTAAAAAGGTGGCCTGGTGCCCGAGGCAAGATCCTGGGTGAAATAATCACGCTAAAAACGCTAAGAAGCATGGGACTAGGCGAGGGAGCGCTGATGAAACCGGCCCCTCAGGGAACTAAGATGTCTGATTGGACCGGCGCAGCCTCTTAGGCCCGTGCCCACAAAATCTCCCTCCCTTCTTTCTATCCATTATAGTGGATGATGAGATACTGGAGCCACTGCCCACACTGATCTCCATTCAGCTCGGCACTGTCTGTGCCTATAGTTAAGGTATAGATTAGATGAGTATAGGCGGAGCACAGCTGCTCAGAGCCGGAGGGTATGCTGATCTTGAGGGAGCAATCAGTCAGTCAACAAAATGTCACAGGGTCAGCGTTACAGCGTGACAAGACGGTGACAACTTCACAAAGGTTACAGCCCAACTAATAACTGCAACAGTCACTGAAATTCATTCGGAGCCGTTTGAATCAAACCCCCAAGCTGAACACACATTTAAAGTGTACTGTCTAATAACTTTTACAGCATACATTCATAGTCAAAGGCCCAAAATCCTATCCTAGATCAAATAAATCAAGCAAAATCAATGTCAATCAAATGTTGAGCATTAAACAGAACTGTGATAACGGCTGTTTTTTTGCCTTAGTCTCGCTCTCGAACACACACACACACACACACACACACACACACACACACACACACACACATACTGTAAATCAGGGCACATACACATGCAGCACACACCACTGCAGGCCAGATCATTCAATGGTGATAATCACACCAAAGGACACAGGCGAAACTCCCACTCTAAACACGCTGAATTAAAGAAACAGGAGTTACAGGCCTGGTCGCTCAATCTCTGATAAGCAGATCAAGGCACGGGGAGGGGAACATGATGTTAGTGAGAGATAGGTTGGCTGATTAAAATGTCATGGCTCTTTATAGATGCCTTTCTCAACTCAGCAAAATAGAATCAGTTCTGTACATCAATAGCAGAGTGGGCTATGCTCGCTGCTAATAGAGAAGTTTCTTTCCCTTAAGTAGAATCCACAACACAAAGGATGCAAAGTTGAGGAAGTCAAAATACATTTTGGTAAAAAAACGCGAGCAAAATGCAGCAGCAGAAAGATAAAAGTTAAGGGTAAAAGTGAAAGAGCTGATAAAATTAGAGAGCATGAAGCACAATTAATGTGGGAGGAAGGCATGGACATGATTGGATGACCAAATGTGGAGCTTATGGCCTGACATGACACCTCCTCTCCTTCACTACAACAATCAAATTAAAGATGTAGGACCACATGTGGCTCTAGGTGTTTCAGTAGTCTCCATATTGTGAATTCATGTGTGTGCTTGTCCATGTATGTGTGTGTCTGCGTGTTTCTTCTCGTGTAGGGCAACTGTATATCACTCCACCTGTGCTCCTATAAATCAAACCTGTGTTTTAAATGAGAGGCTGGTTATTTGCGCAAGAACACACACGGGGGCTTTGTGATTGTTTTTTGGAGTCGACATTCTGCTTATGTTTGCATCCCAGAACAATCTCCATGGATCCCGCAAGCGTACGCAAGCAATTAAAGCGATACCATCTTCATATCCCTGCAACCAATAACTGAAATAATATCACTGTTTTATTAAGCCCTTAATGTGGGGGCAGAAGGAGTGAGGAGTGGGGTTTTAAAGAGGATACACTTTCAGGGGCCTTATCAAGCCCAGATTTAAATAAGAGCAAATGCTCAGCTTAAGGGTGTGCCTCTGTATCTGTGTGTGCATGTGTCTGTGTGTGTGGCCTTTATCAGACATGAGTTTTAGCTAATCGCTGTGTCAGCACACCAGAATTTAATTACTAGCTCTACCTTTGTCCTTTAATATTTACTAACATCCACACTACGTTTAATTAACCACGTGTAGAAAAGCCACAGCCCCGTTCTGGAGGAGAAACCGCTCCGCTAATTGCGTCTGTGCACTCGCATCCAAAACGTTATACACCCTTCTCTTAGACACACAAAACACACACGAGTGTCATCCACTTTAGGGTACACTTTCAGATCTGATTAAAAACGCCGGTTTGACAAATGTTGGTCTGGTCTGAAAATGATATAGTCCAGGTCTGACTATTGAAACAAGACAGCAAGCGATGAAAAAGAGCTAAGACAAAGAGGGAGGGGGGGGGGGGGGGGGGGGGGGGGTTGTGATAGAAATAGTCAATTGAGGAAATGTTCAGCTTGGCATTTTGCGGAAAGGTGCTGAGGAGCAGTTCCTCTCATCTCTCATCCTGTGTCAGAAATAGGGGAGACAAATGACGGCCCGAGGCCTTGTGTCTGTCAAACATGATGGATCAGAATAACGCTTCACTAAAACTCCAACATGCTGCCTTCCAACACATCACACCTTCCCTTCAGTGCAAACACTAAATTGATAAAGTACAAAGAGTAGCTAATGGAAAGCTTTTAATAGTCAAACTAAAGCATATATTAGGAGGCCGTGGAGCCTAAAGGGTAGAGAGCTGCTATCAATTGAAAAGTCTTACAGAGCAGAGGACACAATATAGACTAAGATCAATCATAGTGTTGGGATTTTATCGTTCATATTCAAGGTGTGTGAGGACGTTAACCTCAGGCACCTAACATCACCTTATAAGTGCACACATGGGCTTAGAACACTTTCACGTAGTCATTTAGTGGACACCTACAGCAGATTCAACCTCACACGATCACAAAAGCTGCACTATAGAGGTGACTGCCTTGAGAGGAAACTTCAGCAGTGCGTTTTTATATGTTATGATCCAATCGGATGCCATTGACAGCCATAGGTGAGCCCACACATTCATGATGCGGCTGTACTTCTTGCATCATCTTGGGACCCCTTTGCACCCCTAAACTGGGACCAGTCTGCCAAAGAGAGACCCGACCAGGGTCATGCTAACTCCCGCCACCATCACACTAGAGAGTCAATTCTCACACCTGGCCTCCTTTCTTTGTATCTCTCACAAGCAGCCTGTGAGGACATTACGTCTTTACTGTAGTATTTGAGTCAGCCTGCTAATGTGACTCAGAACTCAAGATAATGCACCTGAAAATATCTGGTAATATGTTCTCCTGATGGGGATGAGGTAAATGCTAAAACACATTTGACAGAGAGCTTATTATCTTAGTACTCTAGAGTACATGACTGCATAGGAGTAGAGACTTGAGTTTGTGCAGTGCATTTACTGTAACCTGATAGTGGCGGTACACAGGATCTGGAATATCGCCTACCCTTGTGAGAGGATAGGGGAACTGCCTCTCAGAGTTAAATAAACAGTGACAGGAGGAAGAGGAAAACAAACCGCAGACTATCTCTCTATCTGTGAAACCCAGACTCTCTCCGTGAGCCCTCAGCACTCAGCAGATCAACCCCTCTCCATCCTTTTCCTCTCCTCTCTCCCAGGAACGTGCCAAGACAAATATATAGGCTGAGTAAAGGACACATCGGAGCCGGAACACAAAGACAGTAATGCAGTGAGTCGAATTCACCGACTTGCTCTCCATGTAGAACATTATAACTAGCGTCAGAGCAACGCAAAGTTACCAAATAGCAACCAATCCATTCTGGTAGTTATCAACATCTGTAGGTATAAAGAAAGTATTTTTGGCTGACATCAGTCAGGTCGTGCTCCCATTTTGTGCAGTCACAAGGTTACATAACACTTCAAACTGGTTTTGTCCCTTACCATGGACTTGGTGAAAGGTCTGGCCAGAGAGAAGAGGAAGGTCATCAGCCACCAGCTCCGGTGAATGGAGGTGTACATCATGTTCCCAGGATGCACCGCGTTGGAGGTGACGCCGTGAGGTGAGAGGCGGCGGTGGAGCTCGTTGCTGAAGAGGACGTTACAGAGTTTGGCTCGATTGTAAGCCACCATTGACCAGTACTCCTTCTTTTGGGGTGACAGCTGGGCCAAGTCCACTTTGGCACATGAGTCTAACAGGTCTGTGAACCTGAAACATAGTCCAGATCAAGAGTAGTTAGAGTGTGTGTGTGTGTGTGTGTGTGTGTGTGTGTGTGTGTGTGTGTGTGTGTGTGTAGGCTTTCTACTTGACAGATGTGTAGTGCAGGCTGCATACAAATCAAAGACGTGACATGATGTTCTTTAATTGCCTGCGACAGAGCTGTTAAACTCCAGATGTTTGACAAGGCCCCTTAAACATTACACCACTCGTTGTGTTATTATGCAGTCACGCAATAACATCACAATACACGGGCGCAAAAACTGCACTCCCCGTGTGTGGTGTGTGTTTGTGTATGTGTGGGAGAAAGAGACATGGGCTCCAAACCGGTGGAACACATCCTACATATTAATCCAGTCATTAGAAAACAACCAATCAAAATGTCACCTGGTTTCCTTGTTGTGATTTTACAAGCTTGCTGCCTCTTGTTTACTGTCGCCTTCCGCAACATCCTTGCTTGGCTAAATTACAACATCTGCAGGCTTTTCATTTCATGTGCTGCAACTTCATAACTACTTTAGCAAGTAGAGGTTGATAAATCAATTGCTTGAGCACCAAATGCATTTTTTTTTTTTTTTACACCAAAATGTGTTCACATGTTATACTGAAGTCGTGCCTGGTTACACCTGGATGTGGTTTTACAGTGAAACTGTAATCAATGAATTACCCTGCCAGATGCTTCACACAAAACCTGCATAATAAAATATAGAGATTTTGGTTCGCTAAAATATCTCGTATGGAGCCAGAGCTGCACATTAGATCTCTCAGAGGTAATTTAATGAAGATATCATCACCCCTTGTTGGACCAGATCAGATGCCGCACTAGGGCAAAGTAAACCTGTACTGGGCCAATTCCACAGTAAGCCCCTGTGGTGGAAACTGATAAAGTGTCCAGCCATTCCCTGTGTGTCCATCTCTCCCACCCCTGTCCCTTATAGGTCAATGCTTTACCAGCAGACAAGGGGCTTAGGGAATACAATATGCTGCCAGGTCAGGGGTCACACACCGCTTGTGAGGGGAAGCTAAGTGAATAAGCGGGAAATCAGCGGAAACTGAAAATAACACAAACAAAAAAGGGAGAAACTTCAATAGATGTAATATAGGTCTGGAATGAGGTGGACAGAATGGAAGATGTAATATGAGATATTGTCTATTTTCGCTCCTTCTTCCCCTCCCTCTAGTCCGTGTCAGTGTGTAACTGACTCTCTCTAGTCCATGCCTAAGCCCTCTTTGAAGGGGTTAAAGCCACTGCTGCCTGTGGAGGAGAGGAGGAAAGGTGAGTGTATGTGTTGGGGAGGCAGAGAAGGAGAGAGAGAGAGTGAGCTGCAGGGCAAAGAGTGAAGAGAATACCTGACCATTCTTGGCCTTTCAATGTGTTTAAATCGTACACACTGTTTCAATAGCGGGCCTGACAGTTTTCACACCACCGAAACTTGTGTGACCTCACTGTTCTCATTGTGTAGGCAAGTCTTGCATCAATCAAATGCTGTCAATACTCCCTCCATGACATGTTTTCTCTCGATAAGCTTTTCCTGCTCTCTCTTCCTCTCACTTTTCCTACAGCCTGTAATAGCAGTGTGACCCCAAGTGAATCTGAGTGTCAAGTCGTCCCCTCAGCTGCTCCTGTCCTCTCATGCATGGCCGTCTGTATAACATAACTCACACGAGGGCCCCTGTAATAGTGCCGCTGTTTGATCTGCTAGAATAACTCTGCGTATGTTCTCCTTGTCTCAGGTCACTCTGCCGAGCTCCAATCAATCACTCTGCTTGGCCGTCTGACTGACTGGAGACTGGATCAATGTCGCACGCACGCGCGCGCGCACACACACACACACACACACACACACACACACACACACACACACACACACACACACACACACACACACACACACACACACACACACACACTCACTCACTCACTCACTCACACACTCACTCACTCACTCACTGACTGACTCTGAAGCACATGGCTCAGGGTTGGGCTCACAGATCACTGCAAGACATCATGCCTGACTACTGTATGACAGGAAAAACAGAAGTCTATGGAGTGGAGTTGACAAAAAGATAGACTTGAAAAACAAAAGAAGGGAGAAAGGGGCTGAGTCAGGGGGTCACACAGAATGGAGCAGATACTTGATCAAAGTTAATTTTAGCTGATAAGTCCATCCATCATGTTGATGATACGTTTAATTCATAGTGACGGCATGTGGAGGGAAATGAGTTTTCAGTGAGTGAGGCTGTCATGTTTGACAATGTGCATTAAGTCTGAGCTATCAGTTTGTTGCCAAAACTCGCCAATGTAGCAGCTATAACTGCATGACTGGAGTTGAAGAGTTGTTGACTTAAATATGGTTTAACACTGTATGTTGGGAATATGTGCGTGTGTGGGGGGGGGGGGGGGGTACTTTGTGGTGCTCACATTTAACAACATTTCCAACCCTAACCTGCCAGGGTGGTTCATTTCCACAGCAACCTGTTATCACATCAGCTTTTTACTGTCAAGTAAATCAGTACTGACATGAAAGTATATTTTCATGAAAACTGAAGATACCAGAAGAGAGTGGTACTGTATTCAATCTAGAAAAAAAACAGTGTTTACTATGTTGATTAGCAATAATCACAAATTACAGATTTGACTGGAAAGCGGGGGAGTGGCATTGTGCTTAGTGTGGTTCATATCTGTCTATGGTTTCCAGTGAGAGCTTATCTAAGTAAAGGGAAATATAGGGAAATCAAAGACACCATTGCAAGTGGTGAGGGTTTAATACTTTATACTAAATAGCCTAGCCTAGACATTATTTCATTTACAAATGTTTTATCAATCAGGTATGATCATCAGTAAAACATCATTAAATCTTAAGAAAGACACCTACGATTATCTGATCTGACAAGGGTTAAAAACAAGATTGACTCAAAACTGAAAAAGAGGTCATTTTAAGGAAATCACATACAATGTGATACAAGGATCAGGAAATTATAGCTTTGAATTTGTCTGGCATTCTTGTAATTTCATACATATTGCATAAGACCAGTTCTGCATGAGTTAGAGGTTCCCCGTGGAGCCTTTTTTTTTCCTCTTAAAGCGCTTTGGAGCACTTTTTTTTTTTTTAATGGGGAACAGGTGCGTGTCTGCCCCCTAAATTCATTCTGCACCGTCCGCTGCAGAATTATGAGCGCCACTGCTAAAATTTCACACGACCATTAACATCCGCTGTGTTTCTCTGAGTGTGGTGCTCAGCCTCTTCAAACACATTGGTGCAACGGCTGGCATTTACTCCTGGTGTTCTTCGCCACTGTTTAGTAAGAAGGAAATGATGGGAGTAACAGGCGAACCAGCTATAAAATTGACGAATTTCCTTTTGAAATAAAAGAAATGCTGTGTGAGGATCTAATTTATGCCAATGTGAAGAGTGGTTCATGTGGATTTTAAAAAAACAACTGATAAATGGTTGGAAAGTTGACTCATAAATATCAAAAGAAACTTTAAAGTGTTAAATTTAAGAACGCAATCTAGTGTGGTGGTAGGTGGTAGAATGAGTGCCACTGGTGTGTCTCGTACATGCACACATGTGCACGTGGATGACACTTTAAACACAGTCCTACCAATGGTTTTCACACTATTCCACTCATCTACAACAGGCAGCAACACACCAAGATATGCAGCAATGCACCAGCAAAAGGAGGGGAGACTGCAAATAAGTAAACATGGATGGAAAGAATGCAAATCTAAAAACATACATTTTATTTGTTTCAAAGAAAATCCCACAAGGCACCTAAAAGTTTACTCATAGTACTAATGTACAAAATTGGAATATAATTGTATTTGAAAATGATAAGAATTCTATTATAAAAATGCACATGTAATGCTTATTATTTAGTAAAATAGACAAAGACTCTAATTTTAACAGTCTTCTTTTGAGAACATGTTGATGCACGAATACATCGTCAACCGTTTTTTACATGGCTAGTTTACCGTCTTTACCTGTGGGACTCAGAGGATACCACCACAACACGGGCGGGAGCCGAGCAGCGCAGCACGTCCTCTAAGCACTGGACAAGCAGGAAGTGACCTAGATGGCAGATCTGGAAGGTGGACTCCAGGCCGTCCTCCGTCAAGCTCCAGGGCTGAGTGCACACTGCTGCATTACACACCAGAATGTGAAGGGGCCTATGGGGGGGGGGGGGGGGGGGGGGGGGGGGGGGGGGGGGGGCAGAAAATGAAATTGATTATAAGTGAAAACAAAGAAGACACAGCAGCATAAAAGCAGGATTTGTATTCAATCTTAGGCTGAAGAAGAGGTAAGGAGAGACAGGGAGAAGAAATTAAAAAAAAAGAAGACGAACAGGGAGAAGCGAAGGCAGAGAAAGGAAACAGGGTGTCTTATTCCACAGTGTGGGAGACTTTAGAGGTCTACAGAGACAGAGCTTCAGTAATGCTGATATGATACAGAGGTTTCCAGTGCTACTCCCCATGGCTCGACAGGTACTGTAGATACTGAATACAGCTGGCTGGAATCCAAGAGCAACAACACATTGAAAAGCAATCTTAAACCATTTCAAACACACAAGGGTGGTGGAAGTAATGGGTGTTGATACTGGCTCTGTGTAACTACTCGGAGTAACCAAACCCACCAACACATCGACTCAGAGAGGCTGAGCCGAAGAGAGCCGATCAAAAGGAAATACACACACAAGTCATGATGTTAAAAACAACTGACTTAATTCAGGAACCAATAAAAAAAAAAATTAAAAAAAAAAAAAAAAACACAGACATTTCCATTCTTGCAGACTTTGTGTGGGCGAGTGGGTAACACTCCCTGCTCACGTGCCAGTAAATGGAGATTGCTGGATTGGTCAGGGCAGTGAGAGATCCTTGTCGGTGACAGCGTCGCTCCAGCGAGCTCGAAACCACAGTAACACAGCCGAACAATCCAAACACACCCCACCAATTTTTAATTTCTTCCATTAGAATTAATTATGAGGCCGAAGGCAATTTGTGTACCCTGTGTTTAAGACTGCCTACTGGATTAATTAAAAACTGGATGCTGGAAAATTAATGTGTGAATTGTTATGCCCTGCTATAATGAGCCATCCCATGCTATTACATAGGAGTGTACTGTACGATCACCTTCAGGCCTCCGAACACACAAAGGTTCATTAAAGAGCACAAACCCAGTCACAAGTCAACTTGGAGAATGCCGACCACAGCACATTATCAACAGAGCACACATGAGTAGCGAGATATTGAAATTTTTCACTTACAACACCAAAAAAAGGTGAGGACGTCTAACTTAATGGCTTGATAGAAGAAGAAAAAAATGTAAATAAATGACGTTTGTGAACTTCACTTAAACCTGATAAAACAAGGTAGAAGAGTAAAGCACCACAGTTGCTGTGATGTCAAGTTCTGCTCTCAAACTAAAAAAACGCGTTGGTTGTTGTTGGCCCAGTGATCCCCTGTCTAATAGAGTGTGAAGTACAGTAACATTGTGCTGTACAAGGCAAGGCTCCTGGGTCTGTTAGCAATCTCCAATAACACCACAGGTATGAACTCTTGACCTAACTTTTCAACCTTTCACTGTAGCCGTTGTTTTAAACCCTCCGTTTTGTCAGTTACACCTCTTTATATTCAAATTTGGTTTGTGCAGTTTTTGTGACCGTACACTACAAAAGAGCCTCAGCATGTCACTCAAAGTATATCACAGATTTGTGATCAAAAACTCCAATAACCAACTTTTCACTGGCCAGTAGAGCGATTTCCCCCACGCAGCTCAGATGGGCCTCTGGTGAGTCTGTTTGTAATGTAAAAGGCCTGTTAATTCAACTGCCCACCAGTTAGTCCCTCTCTCATAAGCGCAGGTCTAATGAATGTCTTTAATAGGCCTATTGCCGCATACCACAGTCCCTCTTTCCACATTAGGACCTCACACAACACTGTGTGCACTGTGCAATCTCAGCGCTGGTCAAACGAGGGTGTTAACTACCAAACGGGGAGACATCAGTTTGTATATTTACTTTAAATAACCCCCCTGGGTATGACCCCTGACCTCCATTATAATGTGGGCCAGCAGGAAGAGATTGCCTGTGTGAGCTGGACTCAGACTACTGGTCATTAACACTGCACTTTATTGGCTACAGGAAAAGCGGCACTGGCAACAAACATATGGATATGTGTACACCTCTCATCCTGATCCAGATTCAAACTCACACACCACAAGTGCATACCTGAAACAAACAATCTGACAGTGTTTCCGTCACGTGTGTTTATACAGACACTCATTACATATAATATGCATGAAATTAGAACGGGATAAATGCAGTTAAAATAAAATCACAGGTGAAAACAAATTGCATGTGTTAATTATGGGCCGTTCAGTAGAAATTGTATTAGGGGCATTCTGTCAACGCTGTCCTCCATCAATTACATCCCAATGAAATTGCACTGCATTCAACAATATCAATATCCAGGTAATTTCATTTCAAAGGACAGGCAATTAAAGCAGAATCGGGGTCAATGGAACACAAAGCAGCGTGAAAGCCACTGACTAAAGCACTTAAAAGCAAGGGAGTGAGAAACGAGAGAAGGAAAAGAAAAAGACTCTGATTACATTTCACCTGTCAATGACACGCTGCAGGAGCATTATTGTGCGTGTGTGTATGAGTGTGTTTGTCTCTATGTGTTTACAAAACTGTGTGTGTATGCATCCGCACACAGAACTGTCTGAGCGTGTGCCCGTGCATGTATGCACATGTATGTGCGTGTTGTGTGCGAGCACGCGAGCTCCTGCGTGTGTTATGCCTGAAGACATACGTGCAGTAATAGAGTGGTGGTAGACTCAGACAGCTGCCCAGTGCCATTCACAGCTCAGAGCTCCCAGCCTCCACTCTGCTCTGTTCGCCTTCTGATGAGAATTAATGTACTCTGACGTCCCCTGGGACTCCCCCACTCCCCCCCCCCAACAGCACAGCTAATGAAGAAATACAACCTTGCCAAAATACTGAGGTAGAGAGAGAGAGAGCGAGAGAGACACAGACGGAGAAAGACGGAAAGACAACATGAGAGAGGGAGAAGGAGAGAGAGGCGGCTGCAGATAAACAAATTGCAAAAAGGCATATGCAAAAAAACAAACCAGGCAAAAGGTTTCTGGGGACAGCAGGCTTAAAGGGAGGTTAATATACAGCAGTGTGGATGGGAGGGATACATGTAAGAGATGGGAGGGACTTATAGGACACAGGATGAGGGAAGCCACCGCGAGGTTTGGCTGTGGCCCAAGACACGTGTCCTGGATGGCCATACCCTGCCCCAGGGCTGCTACGGGCAATGACTGCCCTGCCTCTCCCCAAGGGGCTCCCCTGACACCAACACACACACCCACATACACACACACACACACACCTGCGGGTGGATGAGCTGTATGGATGACAGAATACATGACCCCAAAATAGCAACTGAGCGACCGACCACGCGACGCAAGACACATGCGGTAAAAGCTGACCACCACAAAATAAGTGCCATGAAGTCTGGTAGTCTGTTTCCACCAATGTCAAGCAAATGGACACAAATACACCCATTTACTCCTGGGACCGTGTCCATATGGTGTCCATCAGTAACAGTTTGGTTGTCCTTAAAGTATGGCGTATGTGGGAAGTAGTGGTGACAAATGCATTGGTCCTGAATGACAGACTAGTTTAGTCCTCATTGCTTTTTACTTATTTGTTTCCTTATTCCTGTGTTTCCTTATATTTCTCTCTTTCTGCGTAAGTAAGATGAAAAAACAGCTTGAAGTTGAAATGGAACTGAAGGCTACTTAAAGTTAGCTTTGACTAACTGAGAGACAGTGTCATGATTTGTTGGTTCGGCGTGCTGCCATACATTTGATTAAAGACCAGGAGACTCCCCTCTCTTTCGATGGTCTTTCAGATCCAAAAGGTTATTTTCAACGTGTGATTTTCAACTTCAAACAGCTACCTAGGATATTGGAGGGACCAGGCTAATTCTGCTTTCAGTCCAAATACACCATTGCAACATTCCATAGAGCAATTTTCAATCTTCAGGGCATCTACACAAGTCATAGCGGTGCTCACTATGCTGGTTTTCTGCAAGTTCTGAAGTTGCCTTCTGCACTAAGAGAAATAAGGTTATTTTAAAGGTTTAGGTCTACTCTCTTATCTTACCAAAACTTAGGAAAATAATCTAACAACGACAGAAAATAGTAGAGAAAGATCCAGCTTAGAAAATGAATAGTTTGGTTTATACTCACAGTTTCTTGGCCTTGTAAGAGTCTGTAAACTCCCTGACACTGCGGAGAGAGGCCAGGTCGCACATCATGGCTTCGACCCTTGCTTTGTGCTGTAGAGACAGGAAACACAAAAGCACAATTGTAATAACTAAAAGCAACAGAAAAGCAACGGGGTCAGCACCATTCAGTTATCTTCACTGTCAACACATAAATAAAAAAAAGAATGATCATTAAGTCCAGGATCAAATGATAAAGCGGTGTTCTGTTTCACCCTGTTTTAAAATGCAATTAAACAGGTCTCCTCTGTAAAAAATAATTTGTGAATGGTAAACACGTCTGTCATCCTGGAAGAACAATTGGCTATTCTGTTGCTCTTCTTGAAGTTTCTATCTTTTGTTGTGCTTTAAGGATTTTTGGGGGAGATTTTCTTGATCAAAATCAAGGGTATAAGGATAAAAGATGTTGTGCACTGCACAGACTGTAAAGACATTTAAAGCAAATTTGCTAATTCGTGAATTCATGATTTGGGGTTATAGAAATAAAATTATTGATACTGATACTATTACATTCATTCAAACTGGTAAAAAAATATGTGAAAAGTGCTGACACGTAGTCACACTGTCTAAAGACTCCCAAAGAACTCTACACCATAGCTTTTGACTTTTCAGCACAGTGCATTTATGTATGTGTGTGTGTGTGTGTGTGTGTGTGTGTGTGTGTGTGTGTGTGTGTGTGTGTGTGTGTGTGTGTGTGTGTGTGTGTGTGTGTGTGTGTGTGTCATCTTACACCATATGTTAGGAGACAGGGTGAGGATAGAAAAGGAGAAGAGAAAGATAAATGACTTAAGAAGTGAATGCATAGCTGCATTTACACACTGAGGAAGACGGGCTAAATATTCATCATCCTCTCCGACCCACTGTAGCGTTCTGCTGCGGGGCAAAGGCCTCAGCAGAGACGCATGCAGGCCTAAAGGAGCATATCTCTTTACTAACAGTGTACGTTCATGTGTATTAAAGCACGTCAACTTAGACCCTCTGCCCCGTTCTTGCACTTATCTACGTCTTCATCAGCAGAGGCCCCCCCCTCAACTCACAACCAAGGTTCAATCTCCCTGCAACATATGAGCTCACGCGGGACCGCGGTGTACGAGTGCGTGCAGCGTGAACCAAGGTGGAGAGTGTTCTGTTCAGACTAACGGTCCATTAGACTCATCCCTCATGCTGGAAAGGGAAAGGGAGAGGGAGTGAGAAATTGCTCCCAGGGCTCCCAGCTGGGCTCTGGGTTCAGCAGCACCAGGTACTCCTGATGCTACATCTCCCCTTCGTTCTGCCCGCCGTCCCCGAGGAACGCTGTCAGCTCACATTATACCCCGGAACAGCGTTCAGCGTTCCGCTCCCCATCCACCGCCAACGCCACCGCTGCTGCTCCTCTGTCAGCCTTTTCCCCTGATCTGATCTTCCGTCTGTGTGCGTCATATGGGAATGTCTTTCCTCTGCGTGTCTGTCTCCACAGAGCTAAGTGTACATGACACTCACAGCAAGGACGCTCCATGGAGCAGTGAGCACAAAGAAAACAAGAAAGGGTTAAGAGCGCCTTCTGATGGAAATGTGATTCTTCAGGCATTTTACAGACACCTTAACTGCCCCCGGGCGTATTTATGCATGCATGCACACACACACACACACATACACACACACACACACACACACACACACACACACACACACACACACACACACACACACACACACACACACACACACACACACACACACACACACACACACACACAACAAATTCAGTGTTGTGACTCAAGGGTAAAACCACGCTATCACACCATTATCTATGCCTGAATTATTCTCTTGATGCTACTCTATACCATTATATGGATGCTATTACAAAGCATTAAAGGGCTGATTATAGCTATTATAGATATGATTATAGGGTACCTGCTTATATGATCTGCACACAGCAGTAATCACAGGTGAGAGGAGACAACTGTCTAATTTAATGACTTGTATGTGCAGCATTTACACTCCTGTGCCACTTTTACACAGTACACATACACAGAAATGCAGGTAAAGTGAAAATGAGAGAGCTGCGAGAGAAACTTTCTGTCGCCAAGTATTCAAACAAGTGTAAGAGGAAGATGTGTGGTATAACAAGAAAACTTTATGGTAAAAATGTGTGGGAAAAGTTGAATTGAACAGCAAGAAAATTGAGACAGTACTTCCAAACAAGGTCAGGGAAGGCAGCAGTGTGGTAATTAACAGGTCAGTATAAGGCCTCCTCAACAGGGTAGCCCTCCATGAGTGTAGGACCAGCAGAGAAGATGAGAGCAGGTGTCAGCTTGACGAACACATATCCCCTTCTCTAGAGACAGGGGGGGGGAGGGAAGGAAAGATGGAGTAATGGGAGACCAGAGGGAGGATAGAGGGGGGTTGAAGGGGGGCCACTGGAGCAAATCCAGCAGGGAGAAGGTGAGCAGCCTGCCTGCCCATCTACCCTCCCCCTGCAGATTGAAGTCTTGCGAAGAAAATAAAGTTTATTGCCTGGAAAGAGGGGGGAAAAGCATGTAAAAAGCATTAAAGCGATGGAGGTGAACAATTAGACAGATGGCCAGGTTTTGGAAGGAGAAGAGGAAAAAAAAAAGGGTAGAAAAAGAAGGGAAGAACGCACGGACGCAATCGTTCAGGGTTTTTATGAGGACCCTGACAACTCCTGGTCTCTTCAAGGGCGAAGGAAAAGTGAGAGGCAGCGAAGCCTCTCTGGTTAACTCCGGAGTAATCGCTGAGTGTGCAACACCACAGAGCTCGGCTTGGGGTGACAGAACTTACTGCCCCCAGCTACACACAACCTATCGCTCCATCGAAATGCAAAAGGCTAATTATGAATGAAACGCGCGTCTCGTGTAAATAAGCTTTGCGGCTTAAAAACAGGAAACTGCGGCCACTGCGTGTCCGTCTGCGTGACCGTGCATCCAGAAAGCAGCAAGGTCACCACGCCATGATGGAAATATGGGCATCAGATCCCTCAGCCCTCCACTCTCAGCTTTCTGTGACATGACAATGACCTCTGAGACTTTCACCAGGAGGAGGTGACAAAGGAAGGAGGGAACTAAGAGCAAGGATGGAGAGCAAAAGTGCTGCGTGAGTTGGCCTCTGCAGAGGTTCTCCTCGTCTCTCCCGGTGTTTTCCACGTGTGTTGGGGAATGACATGTGGTCACTGCTGTGGAGACGGAATGCGGGGGGGGGGGGGCGTAATACAATTATAACTGGGGCCATCCAATCCAATAAAATGAAGAGGTATTAGAGCAGGGGAGCCCCATCCTGTTCAATAAGACACTGGACCACTCTACTAACTCTTAAAGCACACACACACACACACACACACACACACACACACACACACACACACACACACACACAGGTACACACACTTCGCTGACCCCTTTAATAGCATAGCAGCCACCCCTAATGGACGCAAGCAAGTGGAACCGCCAAATAATACACTGTCTTAATGCACTAGGCTCAATCTCATCCCCCCCCTCTCCCCTTATCCTTCTCAGCCTTCCCTCGCACACTCTAACCCCCGTTTCCATCTTCACTTCACCACCTCAGCTCCCCTTATAGATCACCAATGCAGGGACAACACTTAAGAAATCAAAAAGTACCCCCCATTTATACAAAACACTTACCCCGCAGCCCCCGGTTAACACCTCAGGCATGGAGAAGGATGGTGAACGAGCCAGTGGGGAAGACAGAAAAGTGCACTACCTGGATAGGTGGATGTGGTTTCTATTGCTCCCTTTGATTACCTGGTATCAATATAAAGCAACAGCAATGTTACATGACGGCATTTTTAACCAGCAGGTGCGGCGGTAAGGCGTCGTAATGGCGGTGAAAGTGAACGAGCGGGGGAAGACATCGTGTGAAAAGGGCACCTTATAAAAGCAATTAGAGAAATGACTTTGAGCCCCTCTTCCTGCTCTGTAGATTAGAACAGGCCTCGGAGGGAGGACCACGGAGGAACTCAGATCTCTGTGACCTTGTCCGCAACACGCCAAACTAAATTGGTCATCAGCTTTTAAGACTGTATTTTATCATAGATATATATTTTGAGCAAAAAGAAAAAGAGAAAAGGACTGAGGGGGGGAGGGGGGGGGACTGTGGAACGTGCTGGTCGTACATCATCCTGTCACAATTATGACGTTTGTTCATAAATACCAACCAATCTCCTCTCCACCTGGCTAAGTCACATGCGCTTGTGCTTATGCACGCACCGTACACCAACAAAGAAGTATGGACACACACACTACGTGCGGTGAACGCACATGCACACCGTAAATAAAGAAACAGACACATCTGGCTGTGCGCCCTACCACAGGTCTGAGGATTGACCTCCACACACAGACAAAGAGACCGAATACACATTCAGGAAACACGCATTCAAGCAGCCAACACACAAACGAATGCACACGCTCCCCACATTACAAACACACACAAACAAACAAACGCACGCGCACATAGACATCCACTTACTCACTGACACGCACACACACTGCAATTAATAAGGAGGCAGGTCTCTGGTGAGGAAGAGAAAGTGCCTGTTCAGCACATACAGTACAAGCAGAATATGCAATTTCCTCCAGTTAAGTCTGTATTAAATTGATTTCTTCTTTCTCTGACACGGACTGGGTTTTTCCCCCCTAATGAAAGCTGGATAATCTACAGGTTTTCCCTTTCCTGAAATCAAGTTACAAATCAAGCAATTGCAGGGGCAGATATGGGAAAGGTGAAGGAAGGACATGGGACGATTTTCCAGATGAGAAACATGAAGAATGAGGCACATACGTGCTGATACTTTTAACACAGACATCAGGGGCACCTCGCTCACACTCACACACGCACACGCACACGCACACACACACACACACACACACACGCACACACGCACACACATACGCACACACACACACACACACACGTAAAGGCCAGGCCTCGGTTTAGTACTTGCCGACATTTACGTTCAGTGACGTACGAAGGCTTCAGCAGGCAGTGTTAGTAAACACAGCATTAATGACTGTAATTAATGAAACACATTAATTAGTAAGCACTTCAATTAGTTAATCACTCACTCAGACCTGACAAGGAGTCATATGGAGGCTGCAGAGAAACACTGAGCATGCTGAGAAAAACACAAAGGAGGGAGGACTCGAAAAGAAAAAGGGGGAAATAATTACAGGCAACCAGCGGAGGAACAATAATGTATTTCCTTCAGCTGATAAAAGTACCAATACCACAATATATAAATAATCCATTCCAATTCTACTATTAAAAAATTTACTTTTGCAAATATATTGGTGAGTATCAGCAGCAATATGTACTTTAAATAAACCAAAAGTACTCATGCAGACAAAACAGCCGTGTTACATTTTATTTTATATAATTATTAATACTGATGGTTAATCATGTGAGCAGAATCTTAATGTTATAGCTCGTCGAGATGACACAATTTTGACATTGTATACTCCTGTGTTATTTATTGTACAGTATAGTGATGTATTATATTTTATTTGCTCATTAAAAAAATTTAAATATCTTAATCTGAAATAAAATGTATAGTATTTTCCTGTAATGTGGTGGAATATGCATCAAAAGGAAATACGTAAATAAAGAATTGTAGAGTAATTGAGTAGATGTAGGTGCTTTCCACCACTACATGTAGTATGTTTTTAAGGCCTCACTGTAAATTGGAAAAATCATGAAAAAATAAAATCATATTAAAATTTGACAGGGCACAATGTACAAAATTATAGAGTAAAAATCATGATAGTAATAATTATTTGCATTACAATTTAATGAATCTGAATAAGGTTGTTGGCAAAAAAGAAAAAGAACATTCTAAGGAGAGGCAATGATGTGAGTTAAAGGTGCAAGAAGACTTTATGTTGAAGCTTGAGGTGTAATCAAGCCTGTTATTGACTTACTATTGATAATTATTTTACCTTAAGAAGAGACGCAGACAGGTCAAAGAGAGAAAAATAAAGAAAAAGAGATGGAAAGAGCGTGTGAGAGAGAGATAGAGATAGATAGATAGATAGATAGATAGATAGATAGATAGATAGATAGATAGATAGATAGATAGATAGATAGATAGATAGATAGATAGATATAGAGAGAGAGAGAGAGAGAGAGAGAGAGAGAGAGAGAGAGAGAGAGAGAGAGAGAGAGAGATGGGAAATGAAAAGGACAGGGCGGTCATCATAATTGCAGAGTTTGCTTTTCGGATGCAGACAGACCAGGGCCATGGGGCCTGAGGCAGATATCAGATTCCCCACAAACACACACACACACAAACTTATCCATGCACCCATATATACCAACACACACACAAAATATTCCACAACCAACGTGTGGAAGTGTTTTGTCATTACGGCAAAGGACAGCTGATGTCATCTTAAAAGTGTTTTGTGAGCATTTGTGTTCTATTCCAGTGAAAGTGTGACTTGAGATGGTGACATCCAGCTTTCAATCCTAACAATGTTATCTTTGAAACCTGCTCTCTGTTTTTTTGTTTCTAACAAAGTGTGTGTGTGTGTGTGTGTGTGTGTGTGTGTGTGTGTGTGTGTGTGTGTGTGTGTGTGTGTGTGTGTGTGTGTGTGTGTGCATCCTCATTTCTGCCTCTGCTTCACTTCTCCCCTCCTTCGTCCAGCGCAGAGTATGATCAGATTTACATTAAAAAGTGATGGAGATTTAAATAATGTGTCTATGTTCTCAGAAAGACATTAAGAGATTTTCATCTTCCTCTCCTCTTCCTCTCCATTTCCTCACCCTCTCCTGCTCCTATCTCCCCCCTCATCTCACCCTCTCCATCTCCGCCAGATTCGCAGACAGGGCACATTTTCCTGCATGTCTTCAGTGTAACCGATACCCCTAACAACCAGGATTTTAATGCGATCCATATTGCTGCCTAATATTTCAGATCTCAGAATAAGCACTGGCAATTACATATTTACACCCAACTTATTTTGCAATTCTGCACAGGGACTTTAGCGTCTGGGTGAATGGCACGCGCAGACTTAGATGCTGATTATGTTGTGGTAAGGTAACAATATAGTCGGAGAAAAACTCCGAGACCCTGTGCACTTATACTGTACATGCAACTTTCTATTTGGCATGTCAGCAATAAAGCTCAACACTCGCAAAGTACAAAATAATGTGTTCTTTTCAAGTGTGTCGGTAATGTGATTGCTTTATCTAAACCTGCTAGTTTTACACTGTTTAATTTCTCCTGAAACACATCTCTGTATCCGGAGGGCTGGTGAAGTAGAAATGCATTTACACATATGTACACTGTTGTTCGTGGGCACACATCGCTGTACAGAGATGATGAATTAAGCCCCTTTTGATTTGGTTACCCAAGCTCTTTTTGTATCAGCTTCATAAAAACATAAGCATCACATAATTGAATAAGAAAAGAATCCGGCAATTAAGAAACATGGAGGCCTTTGATGTGAGTAAGTGTATAATAGGCCTTTTGATGAGGGAGTGTTTTACACTCCGCAGGGTCTGGTATGCACTTTGATTAAAAGCTCTTTTGTTTGGCAATATTCTAAACTGCTTACCATTTTCCACTGTCACAATAGTTTAGCCTGGAAATACAAGAGATTGTGCCTTTTCTTCTCTTCTCTCTGGGATAAAGTCTCTCGTATAGAATCACACAGTGAGCATTACAAGAGGAACAAACAAATGAATAGAGGAGCGACCGAGGATGAAAAAGTTTTAGAAGGGGGGAATAAAGGGCTAACAGTGGCACTATCAGATTTAAAAACAATGATAATAACCATTATTATTACCATATGGTGAATTTCATATTCATAAACGCATGAATTAGTTGTTAAAGCACCATTTACATGATGTACCCTGTCTGTTGATAAGGTCATGTTGTCTTGCATTCTGTTAGAGTGTCACACGGATTTGAATAATAGGATTCCCATCATGCATCTTTAGCCCCTTGTCGCCTGATAATAGCCTGAAAGACGCTCGTTGAACAATGTAATAAATGCATCACGTGACCTCAGCAAAGGTCGGGGGTCAGCGAGCCACCGATTGTCAGCGGAGCGCCGGCCTGACAGAGGATAAATGATGCCTTGTAAACAAATTGAGTTATTGCTTTAATTCATGCAGTCTGATTAAATTTAGAAAGAAGAGTCCTTCACAAGGGAACAGAGGAGCGGAAGAGTGACAGCGAGGATGATGACGAAACGAAGAAGAGGAGGAGGAGAGGCAGTGGACGACGGTACGTGGACAGACACCTTCTCCCTCCATCAGTCCGTCCCATTACGTCTTTGGCTCCACTGAGGGAGAGTAACTACATTAACAATCCCGATCATCTCACAAGACTCCCGTAGACGGCGAGTCTTCCTTTTGTCTCTCAGCTAAATGTAATCAGGTTGTGTTGTCTTGAGTCGGCCCAGGCCACCAGGCTGACTCCCTGCCCTGGCACCAACTGAGTGACAATAAGCAGCAGACAGATCTGACTTCTATAAACTGATACGCAGACTGCAGTTTGTCTGTTGCACAAACATTTTAGGAAGTTTAGAAAGTGGAGAATGAGAAGAAAATGTACATCAGGGTAAAAACAGACTGAGCTCAATTAGGCAGCGGCTGGGGATTGAGGATGGTTAAACGTGAAGAAATCTTTTGAAGAAATTTGTGTAAGCTTATTGAAAAGGGCAAATGGGAAAGCCCATCTCCTATGGTACACCCCATGAACTTAAAAAACCCAGAATGAAACATCAGTATTAAGTTTGGTCTATCACCCAAAGCTGCATTAGGTCTCTCCTCAGTTTGCTCCTTAATTCCATCCGAGTAATCCCACATTATTGCCCTCTAACAGTACCCTAAACGGAGAATAAAAAGTTTGCTCCCCTCTAGCAGTGTATTACCAGGAAACAACAGGCCCTCTCCTCATTAAGTTATAGATATAAATGCTCCAAAGCATGAAATTACCCCCGAGCCTCCCTCTCCAAATAACCTGGTTTGCAAACAAATGATCCGAGCACAAGCAGTAAAAGGCAGATTATTAAAATAATAGGAGGGATTTAAATTTGCATCCACAGAACAATTCAGCAAAGGACTGTGCAATTACTCCTCCCCCTCCTCTTCCCTTGTTCATTCCACCTTTCTACTGGCAAGCCGAGTCCCTCGCACTTTATTGTGTCCATCTGTTCTTTCTGAGAAACAGAAGCAGAGTTTGGTATCTTCAGGTGTGTGTGTGTGTGTGTGTGTGTGTGTGTGTGTGTGTGTGTGTGTGTGTGTGTGTGTGTGTGTGTGCGTGTCTGCATGTGGGGGCATCCACTTATCTGACAGTATCTAGTTATACTTCGTCAAAACCCCAGTCAATTTACATGCTCATACTTTGTTATTCTCCTCGGCCCTCACCCTTATTTTTTCGACCCTATCTTACACTGTGATGAATATCAAACTTTATCTTGAGACAATAATAGTCCCTCCTCTTATGCTGGAGTAAATGGGGGCCGATGAGAGAGTGAGGTGAGCAGGAACGGACGAGGCAAAGGGTGCTCAGGTCTGCATTACCTCTGAGTTATGGCCACCATTTGCATCTCAATCAGCCTCTTTGGAGAGCCCACCACCTTGGTAACACCCCCATCACACCGCAGCCACCCCGGGTAATCAGGGAGATTTAGTGGGATCGGCAGCCTACCGTGGGCACCCCCTGGCTGGGGCTCGCGGCTCATTCCCAGCCCCTGGTCTCGCTAAGGGCCCTCTGGGCCACATCCAAACACAGGAGAATGGCAGCACTTAACAAGACTGAGGAAGACCGAAATAGACGAGCAGCAGGAACAGGCCATAAAACAGAGGGAAAACAAAGCACCCGCGTGATTGTAATAGATGTTCCAGCATAGATGTCTGCATAGTGTTCTGTGTTGCTGCCTCATTATAGCAAGAGAGAGAAAAAAGAAAACAAACTTGAACTTGTGACCTTAAGTGAGAACATTTTATCTCAGAGTTGATGATGGCACTGACACCATCCCACTGCTCCCCTGCAGCAAACACGGGCTCGCTCTTACATGTAATGGGAGTATGTGCACCCACAAACAAACACAAACACACACACACACACACACACACACACACACACACACATCGCCACATGGTGTGATTTGCAGATAGTGAATGCTCCACTTGAGAGTTGCTTCTCTAGTTAGCACTGTCTCATGGCCGAACCCTGCTAAGGTATTATTACTTACACTCAGTCCTATTGATATTGTGACTCCAGCATCTGTTCACCTCCTTGTTACTGCCTGGACCACAGCCTCCTATGAACCTGCATGTGTGCGTGTGCGTGTGCGTGTGCGTGTGCGTGTGTGTGTGTGTGTGTGTGTGTGTGTGTGTGTGTGCGCGTGCGCGCGTGCGTGCGTGCGTGCGTGCGTGCGTGCGTGCGTGTATCCCAGACCTCTGGGGTAGAAAGTAGTCACTGTGCTCAGAAGAAGACTAGAGGCTGAGGAGGCTAATAGAGAAACACTCAACACACCAGGGGCCTAATCAACTGCGAAGACGCATACCCATAGCTCCAAACCTCTCTCTAACACAAACGCTTGCTGGCCTTTCTCTCTCCCTCTAATCTCAGGGATACTCTAAACCCCACACTCCACACACAGACCGACACCACGTCGCACAAAGCCTGTAGAAAAACAATGAAAGAGAAGGCAAGACTGGAAACCAAACTTAAGCTGAAAACACAGATGGTTCAGGTGAGCAGAGCAAAAAACTAAACAAAAGGGGACACAGGAGGAGAGAGGAGACGGAGAGACTCAGAATGAGGAGCCGAGTTTCAGTTATCAGAATCAAATATTAGTGAGGAAAAAAAACTTGGGGAGTGGGCAACATTAATCAAAGTGTTCACCTAGTGGGCAGCCATATGGCAGATCAGCACGCCAACAGTGCAAACTTGCTGATCTTCAGTAACGGGGTGCAATTAATTCCACTGGCTGCATCCATCTCTCCCTCTCAAACTGAAGGAAAGGAGGTAGAAAAGAAGTAGAGAGGACAGAGGAGGGTTTGTTATGACTCTTTACTCTTCAACTCTTTCTTCCTTTCTCTCAGAGGAGGAGAGGAATCAAACCCAGGTGATGAATGAGGTGGACACAAGGGCCTCAGGTAGCCGATGTGGCGATGGTGGGTGGAGTGATGGGGAAGGAGGTGGGCGGGGTGGTTGGGACAAGAAAATGTGGAGAAATTAGGAAGCCGAGAGAGAAGGACAGTAGTGGTGAGAGCGGATTCGTTTATTCTAAAATTTGACCGGTGCCTTTGTAAAACCTTAAAATCTATAATTATGTGCGTGTTTAATTTCCCCACCAAGACTTTATCATTTGGTGTATTATATCAAACCCGTGTCTATATCGGAATCAAAAGTTTTACTCCTTTAGTGACTGCCATTATTACTAGGATATTAAGGATTGCATTTTCAAAAAGTTTATAGAGGAACGTGTACCAACAAAATCCTCAAAGTGACACCGTCAGAACGCCATGCTGTTTATGAACCATCCTAATGAGTGGAAGGCACGCACAATACCACTGGTCAGAAAATATAGCCTCATAAAATCAATGTATTTCCAATTATCTGGTCCACATAAAGGCTATTTCTACACAAGGCTGTGCTAATAAAACACTGTCTATTTACACTTTCCAACTCTACCAAAATCACTGTAGTGCCCATAAAAAAAACTTTTTATTAAGTTAATTTGAATCAGAGAGAAGGAACTAAAGTTTTCCCTCTGAGCAACTGAGGCACAAAAGAAATGTGCAGTTTACCCTCAAAACACAATCTCAGTTAATCTAGGCTGAAGTCTCAAGATGAAACCAAATACAGTGTTTTTATCAGATATAAATTCATTAAAATGTAAATTAAAAGAGCAAACATGATAATGATAAGTGGCGTCATCCTCAATAATTTCTTCTTCAGTTGGATAGAGAAAGCTTTTTATGGGAAAAGATGGTCAGCGTTTATGAATTCACTTGGTGAGCCGGCAGAATAAAGTGAGCACAGCCTGACCACACACACACACACACACACACACACACACACACACACACACACACACACACACACACACACACACACACACACACACACACACACGGCTCTCAAACCTCTTTTGGTTTTATGTAAAATTAGCTTCTCCCCTGGCTCTTAACACAAGCTCATCTCCATTAGCCGCAACCTAGTAAAACTGACTCCTGCAAATGAGTTGTGGATATGCATTCCCCCGGCCCTCTCATCTCTCCCTTCCATACAAATATACTGCATCTGCTATCTCATGTCCATATCTCCGTAACTCAGCTCATCCCATAGGCCTAGTCACCATACCACCCATACCAATATCATAAATGACTGTGGGGGAAGCCTTCATTAGGGCAGCAATGCCCCTGCACCCCCCTAATCAGAGTATTTTCCTTGTGAGCATTGGGATGGTGCTTTATGGCCCAAATGGGGCTCTGTTAATGAGGAAGTACACATGTCTCCATTTCCTGTCTAGCCAGGTCGGCAGTTCCTGTATTTGGCCCCATTATAATCACGAGGCTTTTTTAATGAGCTATATTCATCTTGGTCATGCATCAAACACCATGTAGACATACAATAACAGAATAAATGAAAAGACACACAGAATTAATTACACTAATACTCTTGACAAACATTGTGACATAGCCATGGCCATTATTACCAACCTTTGGAGATGAGAGGAAATAAATTACAAAATGGGTGTCGGGAAATAATTTTAGATGTCTTTTATCTCTCTCAAAAGGGGTTGAGCAACATGGGTTTAAACCCACATGATGACAGCTGAATAATTGCAATGTCACAGTAAATTCTGTTACCGTGCTCCCACAAACTCTGTGCTTTTTCACGTTCTGCTCTCGGCCCGCTCACTCTTGTCGAAGCCCCTCGATACACCTCTGATCTCTCTACGTTGGCCATCTTCCCGTCCCTCCATCATCCCCTCTTCACTCCCAAGCCTCGTTGACATTAACCTGGAGCACTCACATTTTCCCATGGTTCTCCATGTTGCTCTCCGCATGTCAGAGCGGGAGGCTTTATGGCCCACATCCATCAGCGTCACATACCAGGATTTATGGGAGATGGAGTCCAAACCTGATCGCTCTGAATCAGTCTTGCTGAAGCCGACCCCTGGGCAGCTGTGGGACGTAATGGATGAGCATCCTAGCTTCCTACCCCCGCCTCACCTCACCTCTCTCCTCACCCACACCCTGCACTCTCTTCATCTCTCATGACTTTTCCTCCCCTCTGCCCATCAGTCCAGTCCTCTTCCTTGGCGTATTTGGCTCGTCTTGGTCATTCGTTCAAACCTAATGGAGATTTGGTTACCAAAAAATTAATGAGGCGGACTCACTGAAGGAAATATAAGTGCTAACACTGACACAAGCTCGTCATTCACTGCTGTGTGTAGGGTTGTATTTGGGCTAATTCATCATGACACTGTGTTAATAGGCAGCAGTGCCCTTCAGAGGAGAGATGAGAGGCACCAATTAACTCTGTTCACTGCCACAGACGGACCTATATGACGAGAGTCTGTCACATGACTCTGTACTGGAGCAGCTTTGTGTTTCATCACTGACGGAGGAGAAGCTCAGGGGATGATCAAGTAGAGACTTACATCTCGTACTTTTCCAGACATTTTGAACTAGAACTTTGTACTTCTATAACAGCTCTCTAAAATCCCAATAGGGTTTAAAAGAATCTCTAAGCCCAATCCCGATGGTTACTGTTGTTATGACTGTCAATGATGTATGCTTTATTGTTCTTATTGTTTCATGTCTAAGATTACAACGTGTTAAAGCCAATATGACGCTATACCTAGCGAGTTTGGATACATTTACTGGAATGTAAACTTTTGATAAACTTTTTTCCCTTTAAAAAAAGAAGACGCCACCAACCCAGCTTCGTATCTAAGCAGGGGGCAACCTCCGGTTCAGAAAAGCTAAGCAAATGCAGAAGTGCCTTAAACTTTTAGGGGCAACTCCTGGTTGTAAAAAGGAAGTCTGGTTGTATAGAAGTCTATGAGAAAATGACCCTACTTCTCACTTGATTAATTACCTCAATAAACATTGTAAACATGAGTTTATGGTCTCAACTGCTAGTTTCAAGTCTTCTTCAATAGAGCATGATGTTCATTTAGTAAATTATGGTCCATTCACAGAGAAATCTTATCTATAGTCTGATTAGCTTGAGATGAGAGACTGGAGTTGGAGTTGAGAGATGTGTTACAAGTAGCCAGTTTACAAGCTAAATTCAAACCAACAAAAAGTTAAATCAGACGATAGCCGGTGGGTTCCGAGATTGCATCTCAGCCATGGCATTCTGCCTCTTTTGCTCTCCACACTGTTTATCTGCATTCAACCAAAACCTGCTTGAACGCAGTTGGTCAAAACTACTGGGACTACAAACGGAAACCAGAATGCTTCCAATGCCCGAATATTGTGCTGTTGCCTACAGATTCTACATGTGAATGCGGTATCTGTTTGTAAAGTTTAGAGTATCCTTTCAGTGTGTTTTCAGTTCATAGAAGTTAACTGTAACATTTTTGTCATCTACAAATGTCTTATTATTCAGTGTTCAATTGCACATAGCTCCACCCTCTCATGTCACTTCAGGTTCGTAAAAACCAAGATGGCGACAGCCAAAATGCAGAGCTGGAGGCTTCAAAAAATGTCACAGTGACTCCGTCCACTTCTTGTATACAGTCTGTGTATCCAACTGTTTCACTGGAGCTCCTTACACATTGCTAGGTCACGTGGAGAAATCTGCCATTCAGGGGACAGTCAATTAACAAAATAGTGATTCAAACTGTCAACTCATAAAAAAACAACCAATCCGTTATAAACGCATTGGTGGAACAAATACTCAGGAAAGTTTGAAGCATCATGCTTGCTCCTCATGGCGTCCAGCCCTCTGCAGAATGATTAAGCTGAGCCTCTGTGGTCTACATATAATGACTGTGGGAGTTAGAGATTAGAGGTCAAACTGTGTTCACTGGTTTACAGCAGGTTTTATTACAGTTATTTGATATATTTACCCAACCTGTTCACCTTCTAACCTGCCTCTATATAGAGCTGGTTATCTAAAAGTTGCACAGCACACACACACACACGCTCATTTCTCAACTGGAACACACAAAATAATATTGCCCTGCGGCCCCCCAAACAGGTCGGTACCCTAATAAAGGCTTTACACTATGAAAGAAACACAGTGAGGCAGCTCCGACACCTCTGAGCCTCCCTCAGCGCACACACACACACACACACACACACACACACACACACACACACACACACACACACACGGCCTGGTCACAGGTCAGGAGAGCCTGTAGCTCTCTGTGGTGCAGGAGAGCAGAGCCGCTTGAACCGGTAATATGCTCCTCTCTCCCCTGGTGCCACTTGTTGGGGTTTTAGTGCAGGGGAAATTACACCTGCTTTCTAGCCTGAGACCAGCCCTGACACACGGAGACGACTGAAACTGGGGATTACATTACACGGCGACACGTGAACACACCTGAGAGGAACGTGGACATTCAGACAGAGGGAGCACATTTATACCCCTAAATCAAGGATCAACAAAACACTTCATAAGAGTGCTTTACACACACCATTAAAACTAGTACTGTTTTGAAAGTATGAGCAGCCCAAACAGCAATAATTAACACCTGCTCTCCATCCACCATCCCCACAGGTGAGCCGCCTCAGTGGATGGAAAGAAAAAAGACTACGATCCAAACACAGTTTGCATGTCGTAAAAATGAAGTAAAACAGTTGTTTATTCATTTTTTACACAAGATCAATCTTGTGTACCAACGCACAGTAAGATTAGGTTGCACTATGCTGCTAACACTGTTCTGTAGGCCTAATCATTTGCCGATGTGTAGGTTTAATCATTGGTGAGACGGGGAGGCCGTTTCATCATCGAAGTGTTCATCTAAAATGAACACAACATCTAGCCTACTCTGCAAGTCAAATGTGAGCTGAGAGATAATCATTGATATGGGGCAGGAGAGAATGAAACTAATAAAAAGGCAGTGTATCAAAGTATCGCAGTTAAGCATTAGTCACGTGAGGGCAACTACGCCACAACTCTGGTGTTCTCTAAATGAATCCCCCTCGTCCCATGCTTGATTTATGGACCTGTAAAAACACACGTTGTTTTTAATCTACTGCTGCCTGAATCTGCCCCTCTAATGAAATGTGGATCTGCGTGTGTGTGTGTGTGTGTGTGTGTGTGTGTGTGTGTGTGTGTGTGTGTGTGTGTGTGTGTGTGTGTGTGTGTGTGTGTGTTGATAATGATGTATGGGCTGAGGTCTGATTCTTTGAACATGAATTTTCTCTCTGATAAATATGCATTCAGTTACACAGACTGATTAAGTTGTAAACCAGTGTTAACTCTGTGTCAAAGCACATACACATACAAACACACACATACATACATACATGTACATGCACACACACACACACACACACACACACACACACACACATAAATGCAGACAACTTCCCAGAAAATAATGATAGCTGTGCCTGGGGCAGGATTGTTTGGATGCCTGGAGCGGTTCACTGATATCAATTCCATGAGACCTGACTGCAGAGGATATCCTATAAACACAGGACAAGGCTCAGAGACACAGCCGTATCAGCAAGAGACATTTTACAAAGTCACAAATGATGTTTTGCACTAAAATGCTATATACTGATTCTGGGGAAGAACAATTAATATAACATAATACAATCCTACATATATACACATGGTAAATACATGGCAAGAATTAAAGATTGCAAAGTACCTATTGCTCTTTAAAAAGTCATATTTTTGTTTGAAAAATCCCATTTGTATCTCTGTTTTTGTTTGCAGAAAAACACTTAAACAGAGAATGTTTACCAGCCCATTCTTATCCCGTTTCTTTTAGAGAGAGTACTTATATGTGACTTACGGTGTGAGAATAGTCAGACGTGGCAGCGGTTGTGATGCACTTGTCTGTTCATTAGCGGACAATCCCTCTGTCCGTCACAACAAACACAAACTGACAGCAGGGTACATGCATGCACACTGCTCTCCTGTATGTGAAACGCAATCAGACATGGACGTGTAGGCCACAAACATGCGAGTATGTTCACACACACACACACACACATACTCATTTAGTTCCCAACACGTCTGAATATACTCTTGGTGAGTTATGAAAGATGACAAGAGACAGCATCAGACAATTTAAATCTCACAGAAACATCCAACACAGAACTACATCTAATTAGCCTATTGCATCTCCCATGAACTTTGTCGTGGGATCTGAGAGCCTGTGCTAATTTCAAACTGTGCTAAAGATGCTAAAAAAGCTCCGGGTAGTATCGGATAAATGTTATAGCCAGTTGCCAGATGGTTCCCGCATTCAAAATGACTGTGTTTGCTTGTTTGGCAGACATCAACTACGCCTCAGTCTATTTGGCTGCAGCTTATTGCGACTGGCTCATCTCCTGATTTAAAACATTACAGCGTGTGCTGGACTTGTCTCTCTGTGGTCAGCACTTCTCAGACTTCAATAAAAAACATTCCGTGCTGGCAGAGAGAGAAAGAGTGAAAGAGATCCAAGCAACCTCTCACCTCTCTCATCATAAGAAGCCCTCGTCCCAGGGCTATGAGCCCACCTTCAGAGGGGAGAGGGAAAGAGTGAAGGATGAGAGTCTGTCAGGTTCAAACAACAAAGAGGTGCTGCCTTACACATCCTTCCTCAACCTGTCCCCTTCAGTGGCAGTGACATCATTTAAATCATTTAAATCCTCCCCAACATGACCTATGGCAAGTGACCCGTCATTCTAACGCTCACACCTCCGTGTGAGACGGCTGCCGAAACTGCTTATTTAGCAGAAAATACCACCCGGCTAACAATGTGATTTATTCAAAATTATTCCTCCATGGTGCTCCTTCACACAGAGCGTTTGCCCATAGTTCACTGTGGTCCAGGCAATTAGGAGCAGGCCACACCTCTTCAGGAGACAGAGCACCTGGCTGTAGCAGACAGACATAAGGAGGAGGAGAGCCGAGCGGCACACAAGCTTTCCACGATGAGCAGGAATAACTAAGCAGAACAGTGAGGGAGAGTGAGGAATGCAAGCCAGGCACTTTAGGATTCATTTAGGTTCCCCATCTCCCTGGTCACTTTATTAGCAGTCTGGGAAGAGTGATGCATGTCCCAAAGCTATGCAAAATGCATAATCAAGCATTTAAATACACACCATGTAGATATGGGTGTGTGCAACGTGCATGCATGTGCACATACTTGTGCACACATGCTGTACTTGTAGAGAGTATCACATAGATGCACAATCATGCACACACACACACACAAACACACAAAATGCTTACTACTGTAAAACCTTAAGGTATTCAACTCTTTCACGTTTAAACTAACAGTCTATACTACACAAAGCCTCCTTTAGTATTCCCTCGAGCTGCATTGTAACAGTCACCAGTGTAATGTAAAGAAGTCCTCAGTGGTATATTACAGTAAATCCTATTGTAGTTCCAGAGCTTTGTGGGATCGTTTGTTCGAGGAATCAGAGCTGGACAAATTTGAGATAAAAAGGGGGCTTCCTCATCAAATTTACATATCGCAATTCCACTCTCATTCCATCCATCCTTTCTGCTCTCTCCAGTACCAAGCCAATGTAGACTGTAGGGGAAGTGGGACCTTTTTATTCCCAGTCTACAGACAGATTCCAGGTAGGAAACAAACAAATAAGTAAATAAGAAGAGATGAGAAGGGCTCCCAGGAGAGGTGGACGCATGCTACTAATATGCAAGGGAACCGATTTGCACAATGCCTCATCCTGGAAATGAGGGGGAGCCGCCACGCCGTCAATGATTCAGTGGCCGCACCTGAGATTAGAGGAGACGATTGGGGGAGCAGCAAGAGATGGAAGCGCAGGTGTAATGTCGGTATAGTCTTGGGACAATCGGAAAAGGGGCTCTAGGGCCGCTTAAGTACAAGCGTCGGCATCACCAACAACAATCTCCACTGGATTTATCTGAGCTTAAATAGTGGTGTGTCAGCAAAACCACATGCAAAAAAATTACTTTTGTCTCTGCTTTCTAATGAAAGATACCATACAACGGTGTGCATGCTTTAATTAAAACAATTGAGAGAATCGGCTGCTTTTGTTTTGGTTGTTTCGGAGAAAACAAGCTTATGACATAAGGTTGAAATATTGTAGGTATGTTACGAAATCTGATCAGGAAAACAATTATAAAGAAGCTAAAGTTTCAAACGCTGCAAGTAATAAGACGTAAAAATGACTAACTATGATCTACTGGGATCTCTGGCAGCAGAGACGAATGTTACAGACCTGCTCACTGACCTGGGAAATGGGCTACAATTTCCTTAATCATTGTGGGAGGGAAAGGAGGAGGAAAAAAAAAGGTAAGCAATCGAAGGGTGACCAGAGGGGGACAAAAGTCTTTTGAGGCCTTTTGGAAAAAAGGGAAAAAGAAAGCGCCAGTGAGCAAGTGAGGAGAGGGGAAGAGTGACTAAAAGAGCTGCATCCTGAGGCCCTGGAGGGAGCTGCAACCGACCAGGTCAGCATTTCACATGTGTCACTTCCTGTTGGCCTCAGCGGGAGGACCATGGCGTGGCATGGTGGCCAGCGGGGCACAGGGCCTGTCAGACTGACACAGGAGGTTATGCACCGGGCAAACGGACAAATGCAAGCACACATGCAAGCACACATGCAACCCCACACACACACACACACACACACACACACACACACACACACACACACACACACACACACACACCACTCTTCCTGTGCTAACAAGTGTGATTTGGGTTTAAGGTAAAGTGTTGTGACACAGAAAGGGGTCTGAATGCATGTCACACAGTCATGCAAGAAAGTAGTTTTCTCTAAGAAACGTGGTACTTATCAACCAGAACTTTGCCTCCTCACACTATTGTAATTTGTAAGTCATGATGCATAAACATACATTTTGCGGTATGGGAACACCATTCATGTACTGACATCCTCGAGAAGAGACCGCCTTCTTTCCGCCTGTCTTTCTGCCTGTCTTTCAAGACCTTTTCCACCTCCGCTTCATGAAAATCCAGTCATTTCCCCTGATATAGCAGACGCTCGGAGAGGAACATTGTGTGTCACTGATTCTGATGTTACCTTATCCTACAGCATGAAAACCAGTGAAAGAGTATCTACAGTACACACACACACACACACACACACACACACACACACACACAGTGTATATATACATATACGCACACACATATATTCCTCTGCTAGATATGGAAATCAGAGAAAAAATATAAACTCATAACCCTGGACACAAACCTCAAGGCTTGAATTGGCTTGACCACAATGGAAGTTAGAGGATTGTGCCAAAGGGTACGAGTGTATTCTTTGTCTGATTTTAATATCTAGCAGAGGAACCGTCTGCCTGTATGAGTGGCCGCTGCTTATCAGCTCTCAGTCCGCCGGTCTCGCTCTGCCTCTCTGGCCTGTGTTAATGTTGCTGTTTGACATTGCAAGCAGCAGGCTTTTTTTTTTTTTCTCCCAGCATCCTCAGTGGACAGTGGAGCTTTAGCCTAATTGGTTCCAGAGCAGACCCTGACAGAACTCTCCTCAGCGGCACAGCCATATTAATACCCCCCCTGCCACACACACACACACACACACACACACACACACACACACACACACACACACACACACACAACAAAAACAAGCACAGCAATCAGTGACTAGCTCGCTAATTAACGCCCTTACAAAGCATCTCATTAGCATGTGTTGTAGAAAGGGGCAGTGGGGGAAATAAGCATTTTGGATTAAAAAAGGAAAGAAATTACAAAATAAGACCATGCCGCACGAGTGTGTATGTGTGTGTATTGTGTTCTACTCAGGGGCCAAGGGCCTTGGTTGGCCCGCTGTATCTCAGGGGAGTCCATTACAGCTCTCTGAGGGAGACACTGGAGTCAAAGATAAGCAGAATTTTAAAGGCAATCAGGAAATATAAATCTCTGGCACGCAGGCAACACTTTGGGTGTTAACCAGCAGCTTAACCTGCCTGTACTGTGAGCGGAATAGGAGATGGATCGGTACGGGTCTGTGAGAACACAGCATCCAGTTAAGTCATCGGGCAAAGGACAAGAGCAGCAGAGCTGGAAGATCTGTACGCTAGAGTTACCTGGTGAATTTTATATGACAATAATAACACGCAAAAATGTATTTTAATTCACACTATTACATTTGAGTAAATGAATCAAAGATTTGGGTTATCTACACATATACGCCTCATCTCTTTGGTGCAAAACACTTCACTCTTAGTATTTTTTCTTTCTCTTCCCGTCTCCTTCTGCTCTCCTTCCATCACTCCCAGCACCCATCTGCCGGTTAATCCTCTCCTGGTTTTACTGTGGCTTCATCACAGCCTGTAAACACAGCCCCCTTTGAACCCTATAAAGGCAACTAGCATCAGGCTTATTGTAAAACACAATAATAAGGTAAATGTTTATCCCCTCTCCGCCACTCTAAACTCCCCTAATGAGCCTGCTGGAGGGGTTTCACCTCGCAGCTCCAATACAGGGAGAGAAAAAAAAAAGCATGTTCTGCACAGATTAGGCCTGCGGTGGAGATGCAGCTGAAGTCCCATCATGAAAACAGTATGTAGCATAAACACAGCAAGAAACTAATTTTATAATAAAAGGTCAGCAAAAAACACAAAACGTTAATACAATCTCCAAGGTGCCAAACAATCTATAATGTCAAGCATGAATGTGTCAAAGGTGTTCGCTAAATGTGTTAAATATAGAAACAAATGCTTTCCATTCGATGAAAGATGAGGTAGAAGTACCAGGAACCAAGCGCACTGTTTTGTTTGTACTGTAGCTGTTCCTGGCAGAGCACAGTATGATTGGCTGGGAAGAAGAAGCCCTCTGACCCTGCACTTCCTAACAGCCAGTGGTTGTTCTGACCTGCCCATTATCCACCGGTGACCCCGCTATTATACCCACTGTCAGTACACGACGCTACGCTGAGCGGCACCGCCCTGCGCTGCAGATGAGCCATCACTTTCTCCTCCGAACAGCAACGCTTGCCCACACAGACGGAGAGTTAAGAGAAGGAGAGAGTTCAGAGTAATAGTAAGCAGGTAGCTCGAGGTCAGAGGTCCTGTGCAATCGGGACAGCAGTTCCACTCCTGGCAGCCAGAGCGGAACTCTGAGAGAGACCTGGAAGTAGATATGATGACCTTTTGTACAGAAGACCCCAAAATATACCTTCTTATCAAAATGACCTTAACGCAGGAGCATGGGAAGGCGAGCAGAGTCCATCCATCATTTTAAAGATTAATCCTCCTCTCTATTCTTCTCCTGAATCTATTAATAATGTCGCCAGAGGGAAGAATTTGCGGCAAAGATTTATTCTGATATTGTGACTTTTATTCATTAGCCTATAACAGGGGGATTCCTTAAGAAGGAAATATGGAGTGAGCGTAGGGCATGCTAATTCACTGCTCATGCTCTATTTGAACTATACAGAGCTGTATTAACTCAATCCTTTAATTTGCTGACAATCAGCAGATGTAACGCAAACAGGGAAGATTATTATTCACACGATGAACTTCACCCATCATTTTATCTTTTGAAGCAACTCTGAGCCGCTTCCATTTGTTAATTCACAAACATTTAACAACATCGTGGGTAATTCTGTGGCAGGTGTGAAGCTTGAAAATCAATTTGACTCCAAAATCTGGCGCTTGGATCGGAGCTTTTCCTCACTCATTTAGACAAAGCAGTTACATTAATAGATCTGTACACTGGATTTCGCACTGTGGAGCAGCACTAACAGCCCCAGGGGCATACTTCAATTAGAGACTCGGGTGAGTTTAAACACTGCAGATCTACTCTCGCTCAAAGTGTTCGTCTCCCTCTTTCCCTCCCTCTCAGCCCGTCTCTCTGTCGCTCTCTCTCTCTCTCCATATCTGCACACAGCACTCACTCTCCTTCTTCTTCTTCTTCAAGTCCTGCTCTCTGTAATCAACCCAGTGCTAATGGCTTATTCTTTCTGCTCCAGCACCCACATTTCACTTGTTTATTTTCCCACACTCGTAAATCGGGGGATGCGTCACAAGCGCAGCGATATTAGAGCAATAATCTCAGGTAATTATCAGATGCCCTCTCTCACTTTCTCTCTTTCTCTCTTTCTCTCTCTCTCTCTCTCTCTCTCTCTCTCTCTCTAGACACACTGGAGTTTGTGAGAACCTAGATATGAATACTTTTTCTCTTAATTAATAAAGGCTTTCTCTTTAACATGGGAGACCTGAATATGGGGATCAAATAGACATTTGGATCATTTATTTCATGTCACTGAATAAATGGAACATAAATTGTACCACGCATCCGCTGTTCACATTGAAGCAAGTCAGGAGTATTTTCCATTATACAGCCAAAAATATAGAGCTTTGCTATCTAAGCAACATACAACACCCACTATATTTAGATTCTTCATTTGGTTTAGGAAAAGCTGAGTCGAGGGTCTCAAAAGAAAGAAAGTGAGCTCAGGAAGCGGCAGAATCATCACTTGTTAGTGATCAATTCATTGCTGGTCTCTTCATGTAAATGGTTGAGATCACAAGACTTGTACTTTCAAGCCTTTCAAGCATAATATTGGGGTTGTTAAAGGTTCCACTCACCCACTCCTGCTGAATGAGGCTAACTGCCTTGATGGCCCGGGACAGGTTTCGACACGCCAGGATCACATGGGCGCCATGAAGAGCGAAAGACCTGGCTGTCTCAAAGCCTGAGACATGATCAGCGAGACAGACAGACAAAAAACAGAAGAATGAAAGCGAGCAATGCTTCAAAGATTAGTTTTTTTTCTGAAGATAACTTTGATTCTCAGGGGTTGAATCTAATGGGGTGTTGGGGGTGGTGATGGTGGTGGGTGTGCAAGTTAAAATCCCTATCAATTTTCCATATAATTTCTTTCATTGAGTAACCCAGTGGTCTAGTAGAGGGAGTTAATCATTTCTCTCTGAAGTGATGAAACTGATTGAATTATTGTGGTTCAAGACGTCCTCTCTTCTTAGATAAAGTTTTGGATCCGACTGCCAGCTCTCAAGAAGGTATCGCCGCTCACGCCGGTTTGGAGGAAGGGAGGTCAGTTGTTAATAATGTCGGGAGTTACACGGCAATGACAGTAATTATGAAAACATGGCTCGTGATGGAGGGAGTCAGATGAACAATCGAACGGACATGACATTCAAAGTGAACCTCGTGTGATATTTCAGCACATCAAAGTGCCTCCGATAAGGACGTTATCCCGTGAAACGAGGTCCGCGGATGCACACAGAATTTATCAGTCCAAGACTTCATGGCTCCATCCAAATCATGTAGTCACGATAAAACTGACAAAAACTGAAGATAGAGAGAGAGAAGTTCATTTCTAAATTACAAGTCTAAATGGGTCATTTCCACCCATAGGTTGAATTAATTTATGAGATTAACTTTTTTTCCCTTCACCGCATTTTTATTTCCTGTGACATTTACTATCCTTCAAAGTTCAACAGCACCGAAGCGGCCTCACATTTTTCAGTCCCACCTCCCACAGTAAATACAAGCCACAGTCACACAAATGCCGTACAGATTGAGAGTCCTCACTGACAAACTGACGGGCACAATAACTGGTTGCAGCAAAGAGCGTCTGAGAGGCAGTGTATCAGAGGGTGGATTAATATGAACTGTAATTAGATTATATGTCTTAATCTGATTTTCATTAGGAGCAAAACTGGAAGGCCTAATTGGGAGGAGAGTGTTAAGGACTAATATCTATTAAAACTCAAAATTGGAGTCGGATTGGAAGCCCTCTCTGACAAGTGAAGCATGGAATTAAATTATATGACACCTTATTAGGTGTAATGGAGGGGACTGTGGCTGTGAGCGGAGATCATTTCACTCACAGGAAATGGAAATGAAAATAAAAACAACATGACAGAAAAGAAAAGGGAGCGGTGTGACTCACAGAGTAAATGTGCGCTTTGAATTTGCTGTTGGAGCAGCCGTCTATAGAAGAGGAATTTCACAAAATCTTCTCAATGTCATACAAAATGTTCACTGTAATTTAATCTAAACGCTATGATGAAAAATAATAGTAGTGAATTCTGAAAAGCTAAGGATGCTTTTTTTCAATTAAGATTACAGCATATTTACAATGTATGTAACAGAAACAATCCATAAGCAGCAGATGAGGGGAAAAAAAGAATTACAAACATGCCATCATTTAAAAGCTTAATTTTTTTTAAGCCTTTATAAATTGGACAAGAGTACTGGCTGCTGGTAAACAACAACACCTCACACTCACTTGTTGTGTGTACAAACCATGAAAGTGAAATTAATCGACGCCAGTGTTTTCCATAATAGAGAACAAATTAGAATATGGCAGCAACAACAGCAGCAGCACCGAAGCCATGTATTTCCAATGACAAATAACAAGGGCTTGACATTAATTGTGAAATAACGAGAGTGGCGTTGCTGTAACAGAGACTCCACGCCCTCTCACCCGTGTTGCCGGCAGAGAGGGCTGCACTGAAATGAGTTCCTGGTCAGGTGTACAACAGAGAGAGTCTGTTCCAGCGTTGTACGCCGATGGTGGAACATGACAAGAGGTCAGATGGGGGTTTCTCTTGCTCTGGTGGATCGACAGACGCCATAAGCTGTTTTATAACACACAGGAGGCCCGACTGTAACGCTGTGCTGTAATGATCTTTCAGGTTCCTTTGTCTAATCAGACAACGACTTGGTAAAAAGAGAAGGCTAAGAAGAGAGCCTTTAACTGGGTGAGAACTTCTTTCTTTTTTTCTTTTTTTTTTTAAATCTTGGAAATGAAGTTACACAATTCAGCCTGGTTAAAGCAGATCCTTTGCTTGTCTGCTTGTTCAATCTGAAGACTCACAACGTTACAAAAAAATACAGTAAGTGGCTCAGCTATTGTTGAAAATGTGTTTTAGTGTAATGTATAAAAGGCATAAAAAAATTGTGTAAAATGTCCATTAAGCAGTGAATGCTCTTCATGGTACATTAGGATCCTGGCCCTACTGATATCCCCCAATAATGAGTGTGATTTAGTGATTTCACGCTTTGTTTGTCCTCCCTGCCCCGCCGCCCCTCTCCGGATCCCCCTCGTACACAGGTGTATTGGCTCAATGTAATGAGATCATTACCAGCCTCGTCAGTAAACGTGTTTATTTGGCAAACGGAGCAGCGCTCTCTCTCTCTCTCTCTCTCTCTCTCTCTCTCTCTCTCTCTCTCTCTCTCTCTCTCTCTCTCTCTGCATCCAAAGAGGCATTTAACTAAAATAAGCTCCATAGTACAATTGGGCAAACAGAAGTCAATTCAGATCATTACAAGACCTGTGGGTAAACAGACATGGTTCCCACAATCCCCATTTGACAGAGCTCAATTTGTGATGAGAAAAAAAAAAACACACACAAGAGCAACACCGATCATGAACAGACTACATATCACCCCACCCAAATGAATTATATGGCCTTTTTAACTGTAACACACAACATCAAAATATGTTGTGTGTTATATTTCTGAAGCAATGAATAATATGAGAAATATGTGACTAATTACACAGTTTATGTCCGTGTGTCTCTGACTAGTTTAATTTGGTGCAGTCAACCTGATTTATGCATCCCAATTCATTGGTTAGTGTGTTGTTTATAAATTTGTACGTTTATTGAGGCGGATGTGGATCACGTGGAAGCTGCAGCCCCCCTCCATCTTGTCCAAAAGCACCACTGCACTGTCACTTCCTAAATTCTACCCCAAGATCATATATTATCCCCTCCTAACTCTATGGCTGTGTCCAAAATCCCACCCTATTTACTATTTAGTGCACTTTATTTACTGTCAGCGATCTTATTTGAGTGTCATAGTTCAGAGTGTGAAATGCGGCAATAGTGCCCCCTTAAACGTAAAAGTAGCGTAACATAGCATGTACAGTATTCATCAAGAGGTCAATGCTGATGTATCTCTAGAAATAGACAGAAAGCAAGGAGCGATGTGATAAATATGTCATATACCATGAAATTGTAAATAAAAAGCAATAATGGGATGCTGCTTACACTATTGATACATATTAAGTATATGATACTGATATTTACGACTTTTTGTGTTATTCATGCCACTGAGTTCCTGTATCTGTGCATCTATTTAACAAAATAAGGCTTCTTCTTTCTTTCTTTGTATTATCGCTACTTTCAGTGAACAATTCCACATTTTATAGATGCAAATATTACAGTTATGTGATGATGGAAAGATATGATTCGTAAGTGTTCAAAATATCGACTTACAGCTCAATATATAGTAACATATTTAGAGACTTTTTTGTAGAAAGGAGTGAATGAGTGAACACAGTTAGAAACAGGCCAACTCTGACTGTCTTGCTGCTGCTGTGTATTTCTTGTCCCAAGAAGTGAGGAACCACACAACCCCCCCCCCCCCAACTCTTTCTGACTTTTAAGATCCCCTCTAATTCCCCACCATTAGTCCAAGAGGAGGGAGATGTCACCCCAAAAGTGGGATGTATTGTTAGTAATTACAGCCCAAGGTTGAGCTGTTCCAGGCGAGAGCACTGGAGTGGTTCTATTACCCCCCCCTGTCCCCTTCTGCCTCCTTCCTACCCCCCCACTGCTGTCACACCATCCATGCAGCCCTATCTAGTACCCCCCCCCCCCCCCCTCTCTCTCTCTCTGACCCTCTGTGTCAACCTCCAACTCCCTACACAATCTCTCATCATGGCCTCATGTCGCCCAAGTCGCCCCTGCTCCTCCTGCGGCCAGCCTTACCTGAGGACCTCACACTGTGGCCAGTGCACTTGATAAACACACATCAAGTCACACACATGCACGAGGATAAACACAGACCCCAGAGACCTGCTCATGCACATAACTCCTGAGCATTGGGGGTATTTTCATCACTGTCATCAAACACCCCCCACCCATCATGTAACTTTCATCCCCTCATCATCCGCAGACTGTAAACTCGATAGGTCTATAAACTACTTGACTACACACAATAACCCAGTACCCTTTCGTTTTATTTTACCTACAGCCTTTAAGCACATATATGTATTCCATCCTCTCTCCCTAACCACTTCACTTCTATTATATTAGAGCTGTAATCATTATTGAACCCTTCTGGCCTCCAGCATAATACTCTTTGCATGTTACACCAGTTTGGGTCTGCATAGCAAATTCCATCCAAGGTTAATAAAGTTAAATAATTTGACTAACCAACCATAACTGGTTCTCATTACGTAGCCAATAAACACATTCATCAGAGAGGACATGAAAGGCCCGTAGAGAAGAAAAAATACATATAAAACTCTCCTTGGATTTCCTCATTTCCTCAGTTCACAAGCTGACACAGAGGAGACAGAGCAGGACACGGGTCGGCCGCTACCCCAGCGGACACACACACACAAAATACTATCAGACTGCTGGATATAAACACAGAGGCACTCTGGATGTCGTCTCAACCACACGCAGCCACTCGGAGACGCTCAGAGACACAGGCGCCGCATGCCACCCTCACCAGGAACATCTTTTTATCCATCTAATTCCTCCCACTATGAATAATGCATTTCCCTCCTTACCGAGGCTCGGGTTTAACGCATCGCCGCGCGGGTCTTTAAGGGGGTCCTTATTCATAAACAGCAGCGCAGTAAATACCAGAGCTTTGCAGCCAATTTAATGGCAGTTATGCTTAACAAATCTGCCTCAATCTAATGATCAGCCACAAAGCTAGGCTATGGGTTTAATCTGCACACAGAGGCTCCCCCGGCTCTGCGACTCACTGAATATGCTTAGAGATCTCTCCATCCAGAGAGAGGAGAGCACCGGCCTGACACTTAATCCTCCCAACACAACACTGGGATCAACACAAACATGGGACAATGTTCGTCTCTCATGAATAAGAATAACATTCAAAGTCCTAAAACACTGCGGAGACGATGCATGAGTTACTGAAACATTATGAAATGCTCCTTTCCAAATCCTTAATATTCCCTGTCTGAGTCTTTTCTGCTTCTTATTCCAGCACTGACCCTGACCCTAAACAGCAATACCATGCGGGATCTAGTGCATGCATTTAGATTGAGTAGAGCTTTGCAACTGCAAGGTATTGCTCCACAACAAGCCACTGTATAAAAGGGCAGAAGAAGTTCAGGAAAAATTCTAAACATGTCGGCATAAAAATAATAATAAACAATGTAGAATAATATAAGTTGTGAGGAGCTCTAGAAATCGAAAAAAAATGTTATTATTAAAAGTGAAATTGCCCCTAAACATAGTTTTTCGGTCATACATCAGATAGACTGCACTGCGATTGAAATAGACAATGGAAAATAGTTGTGTCAACATGAATATTATATTTAAGTGAGACAGAGGGTCAATATGTTATTTCTGACCGCTACTCAGCATATGTTATGCTGACAACATGGCAGCTGCTGTAACAGCCCAAGAATGTCGCTGCTCCCCAGGTAGGGGGACACATCTATATGTAGTTACAGGTCCCAAAAGAGGTGTCCCAGGGCAAAGATGACTTCATGTGCAAGGAGACCACAATACAAATATAGTCATGCCTCAACAGAAAGAAAATACATTTTTGGAGACTCTAAACACAGGTTTCAGACTTAAAGATAAGTGTGGGAAAATACATAATAACAATTTTAGATTTAAAGTTCCCAAAACAATGTGCATTTATTCTATATATAAAAAAGAAAGTATTTGGTCTCTGAACCCAGTGGGTGCCAGAGATATCCCGACAATGGCCCTTTAAGGACAACTGTTCCATGGACCCCAGTAAATAACTTGAGAGGTAGTTGATAGGAGGGGAATTAGAGCCAGAGCAGGAGTGTGTAATGGGGATGGATAGGAGGCTCAGGCCTGGGTCAAAGCCGCTTAGGAATCAATGCAGAGGTACAGGTGTACAACCACAGGTCTATAAGAGTAGGAAAACCTTTAGAGAGAAGGGGGAGAGAGGGAGAGAGGTAGAAATGGGGGGGGGGGGGAGAAACTGTGATCATTCATTTCCATTATCACAATTACAAACACCATTCAGGTTGGTACTGGTTTTTAATTTACAAAAGAAAGCCGAGAGAGGAAGACTAATGTTGTGAACCGAGCGCAGTGATCACATCGGCAAGACAAACCGCATTACTGTCTCGCCTCCCAGCACTACTGCAAGGAGCCTCAAAGCTGGTCACAAAACCAGACACTATGGCATTTCATGCATAAATAAACTCATATACGTGCAGTTCATGTTCACGTGCATTAAGAACTAAATCAAAGAGCTGAAATGTAAATTTGCTAATTAAATAATATCCCACCATTAGTAATAAAAATGTCACATTTCCTGTGGGGGAAATAAGCACTGAAGAAAATGGAAATAGCCTTGACACTCGGATTAAAACACTATTGATGCCATTAAAATGCTAAGTGGGTCCAACCAATTGGCATAACCACATTTCACTAGTGGAATGTCAAAGGAGCACACGAGTAGTAGCAATTACTATTAGAATGCTGTTAATTATGGGGGCTGCATATTTAATATGTGGTAGAGTAAAACAAAGGTTATGTTAATATGGGTTTATTAAGCATTCACACACTATAAAAATGTCTGTGCGTTGTAGCTATTTGATGCTTTCTTTTGAGAAAAGCTGCTTTTTTCAGATGAACACATTTTCATAAACTAAATACATCTCAACAAATCTTAAATGTGGATTATCTTTTTCATTATATAGTTTTTAAACTAAAGGCAGAAACCGGCGCATGTGAAGCACTTAATACGATAACGTTTTAATACCCCGACAGCACCAACATCATGGACCTCCTGTGCCCTCTTGTGGTGAAAATTACGTGACATTTTCTAATTTCTCCCTACATGCATTCCCCTTTAATGGAAAGGCCTAATCATTTTGTTTAATTTCAGAAGTCACAATAGTTGAGCAAATATTGTGTCTTGTTACATTGACAGTGTGCCTTTACCTTTTCCCTTCTCACACGTTCGCTAAGATAATGATGGAGTCGCAGTGACTGGCAAAAAAGCCATTTAAATTAGCATTATCTTATTTATTCAAAATTCAAACAGGTACCCTTTACATTTGATGATTTCTTGTGGTTGGAGGGAGGGGTGGTATTATTCTACTGAAAAAAATATAAATTTTCTTTTCCACAACATCACATCAGAAGGAATTGCTGTAGTTATTTGTGTGCAAGTCAATACCTAAGAAGGTGAAACATCAACACAACTGAATTATTTCCTGTTTAAATGTTTAAACTTTCATGCAGCCTCTCCACAAGCTCTCCATGTGCAACCACAACATTCAAGTTTGATTCATCTCACTTTCATCCTTGATAATTATATTTTTGTACTTTGCCAACGCTACACTTTTGTGCTGGTTATTAGTAACCCTGCTTGTTACTCTCCGTTTTATACGTTGGCATTTGTTTTTTTTCATTATATGTATGCCGGGTACAAACAATAACTAAATGTTTGTCTATATGAACGTTCCATGATCGAGACTTACTGAACCGTTTACTACACTGCAGCCTAAAAAAAGAGTCTGAGTTCAGTTCAGTTGAGAAGACAATCAGAAACCTGCAGCTTGCGGATCGAAGACGAAATTAATTTAGATTGTGTCTAGTGTGCTGTAAAGAATAAAATCATGACATATCTTAATTATAAGGAACATACTGTATATTTGCGTTTGTATACTGCATGCTGATTATAATAATATTAAACTGTTTATAGTGCAGCAATTTAAAATCATACAGCAAGAATTCAAGAATTTCTCGAGGACAATAGCATTCCGATATGTATTATTTCTCTATGACTAGTTGAACGTGCACATAGATAAATAGATACATAGATAAATAGACGGAGGAACACCAAGGTCAGGAAGGCATTTAAGTTCAGTGTGGATCCCCCGGTTGCTGTAAATCTATACTACAGTGCTGCACCTCTTCATACACACACAGCAATTACACTGCTGTGACTGTCCTTGGGACAAAGAATTTGAATATAAAGACAATTAACAATTTTATGTTTATTTGATTTCCCTCATGCTGTCATTATCTATCCCGAACAAAGCAGCAAGTCTGAATAAATGGCCACTACTTGTGCTAATTTAAACTAAAGGAAAGGGGAAATACATTTGTTTCCAGACCATTATATAGTGAGCAATGCATTTGCCGGGTACAAATGGACACCATTCATTACAGTTAACAATGACATCCAATTCAGCCCAGCTAATGAACTTCAATACAATCATGTTCAGTATTAACGAGTGATTTGTTGAGTCTAAGTGTATCATTTTGGAGGCTAATGTTGATGAATGTCTGGTTGTGGAGAGATGGCAACTTGTAGGGAGCAGAGAGGCTCTTGTCAAGCCCGCTTCTACTACAGTGTAATACCACCACCACCTAGTGGTATCATCGTGGAAGCACACTTTACTACAGACACACTGATGGTTTTTAGTATAGCTAGAACAAAACGTTATTGAATTGGTACACATATTAAGGTTTTATGATGCTCACCGATGCCAGAGTTGCCTCCAGTAATGAGGACAACCTTGTCTGAGAAATCCCGACCCTGCAGGATCTCCAGAGCAGCAGTGTTCCCATCATACCGCTTTGGCTTCACCACCACATCCTCCACTGTAAAGGCCTGCCGCGGGTCAAAGTAGGTGGTCCGCTTGTTAATGTGACTGAAAATGACAGAGGAAATAGGATGTTAGGATAATAGACAGTTCATCAAAGATGTGTACAGTTTAGCATATCCTGTGAGGCCAAGAAAAGCTCTTTGTTTCCTCTATTAAGCAAACAGAGGTTCAATCATCAAACTACTTACTCAACATAAATCATCTGTCCTTTTTCATCAGTTTCTTGCTCCCAACCATATGGTAAATCTGTGGGAAAAGACAGACATAATTTGTATTTAACAGCCAGAATTAATATTAAAATGAATATCTTTGCCGCTGGTGACAGTTACATAACAACAACAACAAAGTTAGTGAAAAAAAAGACACAAATCCGCCAAATCCAATGTTTGTAAAGTATGGTTAGAACACCATTAAATACAACACCAATTTGAATATGTTCCCATATGCTTTGCGTATACATGTCCGAAGCAGATATAAATACATGTAAGACCCTAAAAAACAAGTGAAAACAACAAACCTCCAGCACAACGTTTTTTCTTTCCCGTCTTCGGGTGTTCCCACTGTGTCTTCATCTCATCATGGCTGTTACACAAAGACAAAAGAATTTTGGAAAAGAAATTACCCAACAACCTTCTTCTTCACTGCATGTCATTTATTTATCTATATACTGAGGACACACATTATCGTGATGTAATGTGAGATTAATGTGCCAAATTTCACCAAAAGGGTTAATTTTCATCGGCAGCCTTTTGGTTGGTTGATGTTGTACATTACAAGAAAAAAAAGACACATTCAATTACATGTAGTACACAGCGTGAATGAAACACAACCAAATACAACTGTTATAGAAAAGGCACACACAATCATAACAGCAGATAAGACAAACTATTACAAATGACTACAGAAGTGTGCAATTCAATAAAACACCATGGACACAACACGTTCATATAACAAAACAAACAGAGCAGCTGGACAAAAAAACATTATTAAACATCCCAAACTAGGTAATGCAAACCAACCTTGGATATGTCTAATATGTCAATGATAGACATTGGTGTAAAGAGAAAGATAAACATGCAAATACCATGTTGGCACTGAAATTCTCAAATAACCATTTTATTACATTTTCTAGGTAAAGAACCATTCTCTGTCTTCTTCCTGTCACCACGAGCAGCCTAGAGCTCTGTCCCACCACTGATGAGGGTTTCAGGATTGTATATTCAAAGAGCAACTCTATCACGAAGTTATGCCTCACTTCTCAACCTCTGAGCTACAGTACTACATACTACTGCACAGTCTTCATAATAAACATCTTGCCAGCACAAATTGGCACAAAATCTTCCAAAACGTGCGCCTGCATGGACTCCATGCTTTCATTTCAGACATCAGAGTTTATCTAAACTGGTGTACGGTCAGCTAGCAAGCTGTGTTGGCTGCAGGCTGATAGCACCTACACGTGCCTTTGGTCGTGAACAAACCTAAAGCTGAACATATTGGTTTGGTGGTGACATATAAGATGAAGGATTCCACTCACTTGGCATAGTAGACCCAGCCATCTTTCGTAGACCTCTCTTCCCATCCGGGAGGTAACTCATCTTCACTATCTGTATCGTCCATGCCTGCGAATTTTAGAGCTGCCATAACTCACACTTTTATCTCGTAAACGACAGAGTTACGAACGCGAAACCTGTGAGGAATATCTGCTCTGAAAAAATAAATGAATGCAACTGTGTCAGAGCAGTGAATTACCAACACAGCACTTCACCGATACTTCCGCAACAACACGCGGTGACGCTGGCCGAATGGCCTTCTGGGAAATTGAGGCTGAAGAAACGTGCGTTATGCGGCCTTTGAGCGTTTAAATTTCCTTTGCAATTTTAAAGATATAACCGTATTAGTTTCAACCAGAGAGGGGGGAAAAAAGTTAGCACAAACTCTAGCACAAATAATGACCAAATACAAGCCACTGAGCAGGCCTTTATTGCCTCCAAATGGCACACATACAAAAAGTAATCAGAGTAGAAAAAAGGAGGAGATTAATAGCCTCCCCATTTTATATAAACATTTTGTATAAACATTTGTATTTTAGATTTTTCGATTTTATGTTTGTGAGAAAGGTGTTTGTCTCTTTATGTCTTTAAAAATCAGCTTTCCTTAAATTACTCCTTGAGGGAAGAGTAAAGATTTGCATTGATTTGAACTGAATTAATTTCATTAGTATTATCATTAGTATTATTCAGCCTGATAAACCACTGACTGATATTGCACCCGCTGTTCTAAGACATAACCAAAGATATTGATAGCCATAACCAGGGTCTGAAATAAGTTTCTTCTTCACTGAACAATTCTACTGGTCATTCAATTTTTTTGTCTGCCACTTCTTAAATCTATGTAGAATACTTTAGAAATAAACACTGCAGATTGTAGAAATACGGAACATTTGATATAACCCTAATCTTTGACGAATCTAATTTATGAATTGGTCTTTAAAAAATAATAGTTTTGAAATTAGGGGGAAACTGCCTGCCATGGTGGCAGGTAACCAGGAATTTGTACTTGCCACAGCCAAAATTTACCATTTGGCAGGTGCAGGTGCTAATTCATTCCCTGGTCATGACAACATACATTAAAATCTGATGCCTTTTTGGAGTTTAGTCTGTAAGGCAAAACGTTGTAGCAGTGAGGGCCACCTAAGCATATACAAAGAAGCTTTATCCAGCCTCTGCTTTGTAACTTGCCACTTTCCCCCTAACAAATTATAAAGAGTGGCAGCATTGTTCCGTATCCAGAGTGAAGCTGCTCTGCACACTTGGCTACTTTCTTCCCTTCCCCTTGTGCAACTCCTGTTTGTTAGAGTAGTGATTAAACTATACTGCTTCAAGTAAGCAGTTTCTGTTATTGCTGCGGAGGACAGGTAGAGTGGTCTATATTCTGGCTGGATAATGACTTCCAGAGAAACTTGAAATATGTGACACTTGCATGCTTTATTGACTGACTTTGAAGAATCTGCTGACACATGGTCAACCAGGCACCTGGTTTGGTATAATTGCCTGCAAAGATGCTTACTTTCTTCTTCCATATTGCAAGCAGAGTCTGACAGTTCCTCCAGTTCTAGTTTTCCTTCTCAGAGAATGACCAATGAGCTTCCCTTGGCTACTACCTAACTCCCCAAAAATGTGGAGCAGAGGTCAAGTTGCTGATTAACTAAAGCATGAGGATCTTGCTGTTATCTAGATGACTTCATCATGATGGCACAGTCACAAAAATGTATGATATTTCAGATTGTGCAAATGATGCAGAGCTTAAGACAATTATACTGGCTGGAAAAACACTCCTTGACCTGGCAAAACAGTACTACACCCCAAATTACTGTTCACCATAACCCAATTACCATTCACCATAGAAATTATAAGTTGAGGGACTGACGAGCCATGCCTTCAGAACAGTGCTGCCCAACAGATTCCTGCCACTCAGGGTCCTGTCGTGTTATGCTCTCAAGGTGTGTTTGTCAGGGATCTTCCTCCCATGACTCTGCAGGGTCTAAGACAGATAGAAAATGTTGTTTGATGACATAATCTTGACTCATGGTCCACTTTCTAGCTTTTTCCTGCAGCTTTCAACTGCATCATACAGTCTTCATCGACTGATAGTTTGTTCAGTTTTCCTGTCAAAATACTATTTCCAAGGTCACGAATGAACTCTCACGCTCAATGAGAGGTGTTATGTAACACCAAAGATGCATATTTCTCAAAGCAACCAGGTGTTCAATGTGTTCAAAGTACTAAGTATTGTACTTACTCAGTATGAATTTTATAATACTTCTACTCCATCCCAATTGCTTTCAATAGGTAATGTTATACTTTTTACACCAATACATGTATCTGACAGCTACAATTACTAGTTATTACATTAAGATTTTACATTTTAAAAAAAAGCTTATAACATATTATAGATCGATTATAGATCAAACTACCCAACAGTCTTGACATAATTCAAATTAGCTCCACCTCCAGAGGCTATAACATTAAAATCAGTAATAGGAATCAAATATTATACAAAGTCAAATTGACAGAGGCCATTCTGTTGCATAATCAGTACTTTTACTTTCCTATACTTATAGTTTTGCTGTATTTATACCTCAGTAAAATATTGAATGCATCATTTTCTAATCCTAAACTGTGTAATTGCTGCTTTTACTTTTTTCATCACTGGCCAATATGCTATAAATCCCTACAGTATTTGACTTCAGACAGAAGTACTTCATTAAACCCTCAATGATAAAACTTAATTTTGGTAAAATTCAAGAAATGTACGTTTCACTTTTCATAAAGACCTTAAACTTTCTATGTTAAGATATAAAGGATCTGACAGAAAGCCTAGAAACAACTGCACTTATCTAAGCATTTATCATTTAGGGAACCTGGTGGTGTGATGTCATCATTTAGAACTGATTCAACTTGGCACAATGGTTTCATCAACTCGAGATTTGCGTGACGTTAATGTGATTGAAATGGACTACAACGAGTGGAATAAGCCATCCAACGTAATTACATTACACTCTGTGATGGTTCACTGTATCCTCAGCCACAGCGCATGCCCCTGGCAGTAGAAAGGGGAGGGGCTAGGAGGTGGGCCGACCAACTGTAGGCAAGTGTGTGTGTGTGTGTGTTCGTCTCAACGTAGCACGAAATGTGTCTCCTCTCAGCAAAGACAGAGTAACGGGAGACGTGCTGATCAACGGTTTTTCTTTATATTGAAAGTTTAGTTTTTTTGTCGCCTTGACACTGTGTCAATGTTATACTCTGTATATTAAAACATTCCGCTTGTAAAACGCAATATTTATTAAGAGCTGCCGACTTCGTTTCTACCAAAGAGTGTCCGCTTCCCCTCCCCTCGATGAAGCGCTGCGATGCCCTCTGATTTTATATCCCTCCTTAGCTCGGATCTCGACCTCAATTCCCCCAAATCTCTATACTCAAAAGGTAAGATTTTACTTAAATAAACATTATCACGAGGACACCGACCCGGTTGTCCTAGTTTAACTCGAAGTATTACGAATGTCTTGATCCCTCCCGTTAAGCTGCTAGCTAGCAGTAGTTAGCTTCTTTTTTTGCTGTTAGCCGACCAAGCTAGCACTTAGTTAGCTGCATTTGGGCTGAGCATTGGCGTGTACCTGGTTGGCTAGCTGTCGGTGTCACATGCGTGGAGGACCATGATACGTTAGGCTGCTCGTCTAAATATACCAGTGATACGTGAGATCCTATCGATATGATACGATGTGTCATTAACTAATGGTCTCGTCTGATGGCGAGCATTGGGTTAGTACTATCTGCTAGCCACAGTTACGTGAGGTCTCTTTCCATTCACCACATTGTTCATTGGTTTAATATACTAAAAGTCCTAGTGGGCTTCTGCGGAGGTGTGTGTGTGTGTGTGTGTGTGTGTGTGTGTGTGTGTGTGTGTGTGTGTGTGTGTGTGTGTGTGTGTGTGTGTGTGTGTGCGCGCGCGCGCGTGCGTGCGTGTTCCGCGATAAAATGTAGTACATGCATGTTTTTGCGTATCCTCCTTGTTTAGTTTCGTTATGTGACAGTCCCTTATGGTTTAACATCATGTGTGGAAGTGAGCCAGAGTTGTCCGCCTCATATTCTCTGGTTTCACAGAAAGAATGAAAGCTCAGGTCATGCCAGTGTCCCTGACAGGATAGAGGGTGCTGCCACTGGTGCCACACATTTAATCTATAATACGTTCTGGACGCATGTCAGCCAACTCTTGTTTTATTTTTAGGAGGGTGTTGCGACATCAATTAGGAGCTCGACTGTTAACTCTCAGTGTTGTCAGCTGGGCCGGTGGATTTGTACTGGCTTTCAGCAGCACTTTTTCTGCAGGTTAGTTTCCCCCTCTGTTACCAAGCGTATCAACTTCATGTGTAAGGACACTGTCTGTGAATCTGCCACTCAACACTGGCATCTATCATGCTATTGCTTATTCATAAGCCAGCCTTGTATGCTGTGTTGTTGTTTTGTACTGCTCTTATAGTGGTAACCCGAGGCTCACAGATTTATGCATTATGATAGGACACTGACAGGGTTTCCTGTTATTTGATCACATGGTTTTAGATGTTGTGCACATTTTGATGGTTAACAAATAACATTTATACCGAATACAATCTTTACCTTCCAGCTGTCAGACCTGCTGTTCTCACATCTGTCTAGCTGCTATGTATAGGGCGCTGATGAGCTATCAGAAAGCACTGCTATGTGACCCTGAAATGTAGGAGTTGAGCCTACCATATGGTCACACTGTCTCACATGATGACTGTTTATTTATATCTCAGCAGTTGGGTGTGTGCTTGTGTAGTGGTCAAGGTAGCAGACGTGCTCATCAGCAGTCTAGTGGGAGACCTCATGTATATCAACCAGCCTGTGTGTGAGAGAGAGAGAGAGAGAGAGAGAGAGAGAGAGAGAGAGAGAGAGAGGATGAGGTAAATGTGAAACCTCAATAGTGACCCGAACCTTGATATCTTTAGATTCAAATTAAATAATAGTAGTAATAATATAGTAAATATTCACATGTCAGGTCTTTTATTTCCCCCTCTCATTTGCCAACTCTGGGAACCACATCCAGGAATTGTGTAGTCTTGCATCTATGTGATGGACACAAATGACATTGATTTAGTGTTTACATACACTAAATCAATGTCAGTGAAAATGACATAGGGGCTCTCAAACAATATACATTTTAAAAAAGGAATCACAGTCCACTTCATTAGTTACACAAATGCCACCCATGACATATTTTATTTAACATACATATTTATATGATATAGTGTTCAAAACACTATAACAGGCTATTATAAACACTTTTATCAACAGTTAAACATGAAATCTGACTTAATTTATGTTCTGTTGTTATTTAATTGTGCCTGAACTGAATGTATTCATTTCAGTGCGTGCATCCATTAGGCTCCATTTGCTGTCAGTCACCTGAGACCTATGAGAAGGAATGAAAGTGCCCCCTGGAAATAATCCTTTCAAAGCACTCTGCCTCATAACTTTTATTGATGCATCCATGTCTATGTGTTTATTGTAAGCCAGCACAGTGGTTCCCTCAGGCTAGGTTGACTACCACAAAGCTTGTGTTTTTAGAAAGATCAACACGCATGTGACATGCATTACTGTAGCTTTTATGGAGATGTAAACTAGATGTTCGTAGTAGTAATTGGGTTATATCTTAAGCTGGAACCACTGATCTAGTTTATCGGC
>NW_027176483.1:12863976-12913976 GCF_023349555.1 Cebidichthys violaceus
GCTGTACAAGAAAGTTTGAACCAGATGTTGTTGTGTTTCTTTCTGGCAATGTGTATGTAACAATTTGTAGCTTGCTTTTGTTTTTGTAAACAAAGCATGTCAGTTTTGTCACGTTGATTTTAATTGAGAAAAAGTTTTGTAGGAATCAAAACATTGTGGGACCTATAGTACCCTTCTCAACTTTAACTTCAGAATATTTGATCAATTCTTGATGGCTCTCGCATGCACAGTGAGAGCGTATAACCCACAACAGTCTGTTGAAATTAGAGTTGGGAAGAGAGGAAATCAATACAAATCATGCACAAATTCAGCTGCTTGAATGGGACTGCTAGCCTGCACTGTGCTGAGCATCTGCACTAACTTATTTATCTGTATATGCTACTACAGATGCCACCTCTTCCACCTCCAGCCCCTCTGCCTCATCGTCCTTGGCCATGGGAGTCCCATCCACTGGCTCCTCTACCTCGTCCTCAGACCACCTCAAGGGTCCCCAGCATCTCCACTCCACTGGAGGGGATGGAGCTGGAGCTTCGGAGATTCAAGTTATGGAGGGTGCTGTATCTGCCCCCAGCAGAGGCAACGGTGGAGCAAACACTGCAGCAGGAGACGTAGGGTCAGGAGTGTTGTCAGGGCTAGGAGCCCAGCAGCCTCAGAACACCCCATCAAAACGGAGGCCTGTGTTGAGCATATCCCCGCCACCCGAGGACCTATTTGACGACAGCCAGATGTCTAGCCAAGACGAGCCTGCCGCATCCGGTCCAACAGGTCCAGACTCCGAGCACAGCAGCAGCATGTGGGCTGATGACTCCGTCTCCAACTTCAGCTTGATCAGCTCCGTCTCCTACAACGACAACACGGAGGTGCCGCGCAAGTCTCGGAAACGCACCCCCCGCCAACGGCCTGGGCCCAAGCCTGCTCCTCCGGAGGACAGCATGGATGTGTTTGATGCTGACAGTGCCAAGGCCCCTCACTTTGTCCTATCCCAGCTGGGCACAGACAAGAACAGTCCCATATCCAGGTGGGGTGACCCTAATCCAACGCATTTTAATCCATCTGTAGCAATACAGTAAATGTCCTTTTCTAGAAGTCATATTAATGTTATCATGTGATATGTTTCTTATCTTTTGTCCTGCAGCTCTCTTGAGTCAGGACCTGCAGTGAAGGGTGGGTCACTGTCTACTCAGTACCCCCAGAGGAGTGATGGGAAAGAGCTAAAGATCCTGGTGCAGCCAGAGACCCAGCACAGAGCTCGCTACTTGACAGAGGGCAGCAGAGGTTCTGTCAAAGACCGCACACAGCAGGGATTCCCCACTGTCAAGGTTTGACACAGAAGGCCACCTGCTGCTTCTTGAACACGGGGAAAAATATTACCACCGAAGTTGTCTGAATAAGGCCAAAAATACACAGGGTGTGGAGTACTGTGCTCCACAAGAGAATGCTCATGCCAGTGGAGACACATCAGAAGCATTCACCCACTAAACAATACCCATCTGCACATTTTAGCCACTTCAAAAGCTTTATTTTACAATGGATAGCCTGCTATTTTCTGTGTGGTTCACAGGTTTGTGTGGTTTGAGAAATCAAAAAACAGACCCAATGTGCATAGGGCAAAGAATTGGAAACTAGATCATCCTATAGTAACTTTACCTTTTACTGATAAGTCTGGACAGGGAAGTGAAGGAAGAGCACTTCTGTTAAACAGCTGCCGGCTGCTTATGTGTGTAAAGTACGAATCACTCAATTCAACGACCCTGACATTTATTGGCGTACATGTAAAGATGTTAGAAGTTTTATCTTTGAACAAACTAATATTCATCTTTTGTGATATAATAGAACATTTCTTCCACTGTATGCAGTGTATTTCCCTTGTTTACTTTTGTGAGATCCACGCAAGGAGAAAGAAGATCTGACACTTCATTCTTTAATGGCCTTATGTTTTCTATTATTAGTGAGGGTCAATTCAAGTTATTAACACACAATTCCTTTTTTTTCTGTCCCCAGTTGGAAGGTGTGAGTGAACCAGTTGTGCTGCAGGTGTTTGTTGCAAATGATGCAGGCAGAGTGAAGCCTCACGGTTTCTACCAGGCATGCAGAGTGACGGGACGCAACACCACTGCCTGCAAGGAGGTGGACATAGAGGGCACCACTGTCATTGAGATTCCTCTGGAGCCCAGCAGTGACATGACACTCGCGTAAGGGCTTATTTTTTGTGGATAATCGCTACCAGTTTATACTTACACTGTGTGGATGTTTAAGAAGTTCTCAGTGTGTCGTGTTTTCCCTCATCCTTGGCTGTTTCTACAGGGTGGACCGTGTAGGAATTTTGAAGCTGCGTAATGCAGATGTGGAGGCCCGTATTGGTGTGGCAGGGTCTAAGAAGAAGAGCACACGGGCCAGGCTGGCCTTCAGAGTCAACATCCCCCAACCTGATGGATCAGTACTTACTCTACAGGTCGCCTCATCGCCCATCCTCTGCAGTGAGTAGTTGTAAACATCCGTCTTAAGCTACAAACACAGCCACTACCAGGCTTCATGAGGCTAAATGCTGGGGGAGGCTGTGTTTCCAGTGATGTGTGGTGTTTTTCTTTTGTCACGCATAGCATTGAGGAGGATGGCCATAGAGCATTGGTCTTATCAGACTGTAGAACTTTCTTTCTTTTTGTTTCAGTCTTCCACATGCCTTCTGGCAAACACTAGCCCAGATGTCATGTGAGTGTTGATTCATTGACTGTTGTGTCCTTCTCCAGCCCAGCCAGCAGGAGTTCCAGAGATCCTGAAGAAGAGTCTTCACAGCGGCTCAGTGAGAGGAGGAGAGGAAGTTTTTATCATCGGAAAGAACTTCCTCAAAGGAACCAAAGTTATTTTTCAGGAGAATATTACAGGTGCTGTAGTCGGCTTGGTGTTGTCTTTGTCTCAGTGTGATTTGTGTGGATATGGTTTTCTGCATGTAAACCTCTGCTGAAAGAAGAAGAAAAACATTTTGTTTTATTTGCAGATGATAATTCCTGGCAGGCTGAGGCAAAGATTGACATGGACCTTTTCCATCAGGTAAATGCAGCTGTATAATTCTGCTCTCACTGACCATGCTCTCCATGGGATTTTACTGAATTTGTGATTTCCCTTTTGGATTTCTAATGTTTTCCAGAACCATTTGATAGTGACAGTCCCACCGTTCCACAACCAGTCAGCCACTTCTCCTGTTTCTGTGGGAATCTTTGTCATGACCAATGCTGGTAGATCACATGATCCCCAGCCCTTCACCTATACTCCAGACTCAGGTACAGGCTCCAGCGGAAGTGTATGTTACTCCCATTGCTAAGATACTGTTACCATATTATTATGTGAGGGAAAATGCTACTTGCATTGGTTGTATAAATCAGTTACAGTTACAGCAGATGCGTTTGCATGAAAGGTGTCGGTTTTTGCTGAAATGCCAGAAATCTTCATTGACTTTTCAGAGAAGCTTAAATCACAAGACATCATTGTAAGGGCGTGGTCTTCTCACAGACTTACAGCTATCCTGTGTTAACTCTCTCACACACAGCTGATGACTCAAATGTCCGGACAGTAAAAACAGAGGGGCCCTCCCTGGTCAAGACGTGTATATTCGATGGCCAGATCAAATCTTTATCATCTGAGCAAACTGACAGCTCTGCTCCGCCTTCCAAACGGCAAGAGGACACACCAATGGAAGTGTCTAGTAATCCACCGTGCACAGATGTCTTTAAGGTAAGATACCATTCATTCTCAAAAGAAGTGGAATCCTACCAGAAATGCAGTTTGTAACATCTTTGCTTCCTCCCATAGCCATCCCCTGACCCTCTTGTCACGGTGCAGCAGACACTGGAGCTCAGCTCTGGTCCTCGTTCCAGTGGAGAGTCCTTTCAGAGCCCAATGCCCCTCCAACCTGAAGATGTGGAGCTTGCCCAGGCGCCCCCTGTCTTCCCCAGCCTAGAGTCTCTCAGCACCATACAGAAGCAGGACATTGCCCCCACAGCCTCCTTTCCAGTGCCGGGCGATACTACAATCCCCCCCGTGACAGCAGAAGTCCCCCAGCAATTCCTCCGAGATCCTCAAGACAGCATAGCTCCTGAGAGTTCCAATAATAGTGGAGGGGTGGTAGTTGTGGCCATGCCCCAGATAGCAACTCCCTCTCAGCCCCAACAGTCACAGGTTCCTCTGTTCCCCCAGGAAGAGGTGGCCCAGCTGGAGAGGGCAGTGAGGGAGCTCCAGGCTGGAGGCAACACCACGCTCCAGCAGGTGTTTGAGGCGGCTGTAGCCCAGCAGCAGCTCAACTCTGTGCTGTACAGCCCCACCCCCTCTGCAGACTCCCTTCAACAGCATGTCCAGGAGAACATGAACAGCCTTAGATTGGGAACCACAGATAATTCACTATCAACACAGCGACAGCTACAGATACAACAACAACAACAACAACAACATCAGATACAGCAACAGCAGTTACAACAGCATCAACAGCAACAACAGATACAACAGCAACAACAGATACAACAGCAACAGCAGATACAACAGCATCAACAGCAACAGCAGATACAACAGCAACAACAGATGCAACAACATCAACAACAACAACAACAACAGCAGATACAACAACAGTTTCAACAGCATCAACAACTGCATCAACAACATCAAATCCTTGGTAACCTTCAGCAGCAACACATACAGCAACAACAGCAGCAAGTTCTTGGCAACATGCAGATCCAACAGCAACTTATATTACAGCCACAAGACCAGCAACAGCAGCAAATCATAGAGAATATTCAACAACAACAGTTGCAACAAAGTCAGACACAACAAGTCCTTAGCAACATCCAACTTCCGGATCAGCAACAACAAAATCAAATACTTAACAATTTACAACAACATCAGCTACAACAGCAGCAGCAGCAGCAGCAACAACAACAACAACAACAACAACAACAACAACAACAGCAGCAGCAAAACCAAGCGTTGAGCAACTTGCAACAACTACAAGAGCAGCAGGCGTTGGAGAATTTACAGCAGCACCTTCAGGCTGAGTTGCTTCAACCCCAGATCCACTCGTCCCCCCAAATACAGCAGCCAGTGTCCCTCCTTCAACAGGCTGGAGAGCTGCTCACCATTCAGACCAGCTTCCCAACACAGCCTCCATCCCACACATCTCCCCCACAGCAGCTGTTTCAGTCGCCCAGGCCCCTGGCTGAGACCCAGGGCTCCCAACAGCAGGTCCAGGCTGCCCTGCTCCAGAATACGCTGACTGTTCTGACTAGTGGCAGTCTGAACTCCGAGCAGCAGCCTCCAGGGTCAACCCTGTACCTGTCCCCAAACCCTCAGCCCCAACAACAACAACAGCAGCAGCAGCAGCAGCAGCAGCTGGCATTCATCTCCTCAATGGAGACATCTAACAGTCAGCCCCAGTCTGTTGCAATGTTTCAGAACCAACCCCAAACTCAGCTTTCCCAAATGCAGCAACAGAGCACCCCCATGGAGCAGCAGCAGTCTCCGCAGCAGAACCAACAGCAGCCACCACAGCTTCCAATGGGCCAGCAGAGCTCCTTGTTCCAAAGTATCCCAAACCACTCCCAGGTTAACCCTGTCCCCCAGAGCCAGCTTTCCCAACCCCAACAAACAGGCCTCCTCCTCTGCACCACCGATCTTAACCCCCAGGCTATTCCCCCAACTATTCTCTTCAGCACCCAGACCCAAGGCCCTTCACCTATGGGGAGCATTGGCGTTGGAATCCAACAGCCAGACCCAGCAGAGCCCATGTCCTTCCAAGACCAGAGCTCCTCAGGCAGCAACTCCACATCCACTGAGAACCAACAGCAGAGCCTGTTCCAGGAACAGCAGCCAATGCAAGTGGGCCCAAGTTCTATCAGCGTCCAGAGCACTCAACCTGTGGAGCTGTTCTTGCCACAGACATCTCTGTCCAGCCTGCAGAGCACTATTGGCTCACAGGAGCTGAACAACCAGGCTCCAGCCCCTGGCACAACCATCTTTGTGGTACAGGGGGGGGTGGGTGTAGTAGCCAACCCTGGCCAGCAGCCCCCGGAACAGCTTTTCCAGACAACTGTGGGTGGGAATGTGGCTCCACAAGGGCAGGCCAATCTGTTTGTGTTTGGCATCCAGAATGGTAAGATGATTTTGGTCTTCTCCACCTCTGAAGTACAGAAAATAAGAGTTAACTAACTGTGTTTGTTTGTTTTTTTGGCAATGCCGCTGCCAATGCCTTTTTGATAATAGTGAATATTTTCATTTTCTCTTCCTCCCAGACTCACCCCAGCTGCTCAGTTCCTCTGGACCCGCCCTTCCAGTTCAGGGCCAGCCCCAGAACTCCAGTCACATGCAGCCTCTGTTGGACCAGGCTGCCTCCACAATGCCAGCCACCATGCACAGCAGCTTACAGAACACCCTTCAGGCACAAATGCAGTCCAGCTTAGAGAACGCCTTGCAGACCAGCCTGCAGAATGCAATGCAGGCAAACACACAGACGGCTCTGCAGTCCAGTTTACAGGCAACCATAGAAACAAGCCTGCCAACTCCAATGCAGACCAATCTACAGACGCAGATACAGAACAGCTTACAGAATCAATTGCAGGCATCAATATCTGCGTCGTCCAACATGGATAAAATTTAGGACCTACTGGAGAATGTACAGAAGCGATGAATAATGATTGGACCATGTGGGCACTAAGGAGAGTAGCCGAGAGTTTAACATCCTTACACCAACAAACAGAGCGGTGGTGTTTTGTGTCAATGCCACAAAACTTAGAAACTTTTAAATATGTAAGATTTAAATGCCCCTTTTACCTAAAACCCAAATTATGAGCTCATGTAACTCCCTGTTTTTATGGAATATTTATAATTAATTATAGCCTTCATACACCCATTGTCCTTGAATTGAAGAATCCGCCTTTGTTATTACCCCTCTTGCAGGCTCAGAGAGGCCTGTAATAACTGCTTTATCCATCAGTCTCAGAAATGCAGTGTTTTATTGTGAGTGTTTTAATAATGTGAACCTAAGAGATGATGGATGATGATGATAAAAAAAAAAAAAAAACCTGCCAGGTTTAACTGGAAAGGGACAAAGAATGTCAGCGACAAGGAAATGGGAATAGTAATGTGATGGAGTTGAGTGTGTAGAAGCAGACAGAGTAGATAAAACAGCCAAGCGTGAATATCAGGTTGCACATAAGTGTCCGATAAAGGCTGAATCTTATTTTGTGAGTGTGTAAACGCCACGCCTTCACGTCACTCTGAGAGGCAGTCTGTGAGATTTGTTTTTATTTTGTTCATCATGTGGAGATGGGGGGGGGGGGGGGGGGAGGGGGGGGACATTTACCTGGCATAAAAGCAGGGATTGAATAATGTCCCCACTCAGTTTAAACTTTTGACGCAGATATGTATTCGTCAACAATTTGCCTAAAATGTACTCTAAGAGTAATGACTATTAAATTAAGTACATTTGTAGAATGTTTTGCCTCAATCATGTATCAGTATGAACCTGTGCAGACTCTATCGGGAGTGTTCAAATAATGATCAACTCCAAAAAAAAGAAGACATCGCACACCACAATGGGTATCAAGACATGCTGGTGTTGCAGGGGGTTTCCCCATGTGCAGAAAGAGGAGGGACTGTTAAACACTCACAAATGAGATTCCCCATGTGAATAATGTGACTTGCCTTTTGATTTGGCCCCTCCCCGTGGTTTCATAGGTTAAGGCCTCATTACTGGGCTTGTAGAAGCTTTCTTGGTGAAATTTTAAGAAGCGTTCAACGATATAATGTGTGTATCTTTTTTTGTTTTGAAGAAGTTGGTAACCTCTACCACTTTAATGTGGATAGAAAGAAACTTTCCACTAGTGAAAATGGAGTGTTGTGTGGTTTTATAAACATTTTATCTCAAGCACTTTATAACCTCTAGCTAATCCTTATATCTGTCCACAGCTCCCTTCTGACCCAGCTGAGTTTGTACTTGGAAACGTCCAGTTAAAAACCGAAATAACACACAGCAGTTACCTTTTGTATAAGGTAAATACATCTTTACCGAGCATTTTAACATTTTGTCATGTCTGAATACTTCTGAGGTTTAGGACAACTTTGTATAGAATGTCTACTCACTGTTGAATTCCTCTTTGTATTCAGTCTCAGTGGTCCAGTCAAGTCTGTCTAAACAAACAGCCATTCCCACAAAAGCATTGTCATTTTTCAGTGTTGGAGTGGTAAGTAGGCCTTTGTGTTTTTCACACTGACAAAACACCCAAAATATTCAATGATTAATTTAGTCTGTGCATTGAAATGAAGGAATTGTCATCGTGTTTCTATTTGTGCTATTTACTGTTAATGTCACTTGAGACTGTTTTACCTTGTGTTGTGTTAGATATTTTAGTTTTCGTCTCAGTGTTGGTACCGCGTGCTGGCCGGCGCCATGTGAAGTTGGCTTCCAGTAACCGTCCCTTGTGTTGTGAACAGGGGTTGACTGGTAAATGAAGTCTCTGTTACATAGAGGCTGCCATTTTGGTTCTATCTACGGTGCTATGTGCAGGAAGCCAAATTCTCTTTTTTTTTCCCCTAGGAAGGTGAAGTCATGACCTACTCTGATTGGCCTGCACTTGTTGGTTGGGTTGGTTTAGGCATGAGGAGTGAGATTGGTTAGTCTAAGAACATCAGGGTAAGGTGGGTCATGCCTTTGCCATCCTAAAATTGAAAAGGAAAAAAAAAAAAAGATGTGCAGGAGTAATGGGCACTTCTGATGTATTTCTAGTGCATAACCGTTTGTACTTCTATCAATAGCACTGACCTAAAGCGTTGGTTTTGAAGCAGTTGAGTCCAGAGAGCTGGCTGTTGTGGGGTCAGACTGGAGCGCACCCAGGCAAACCAAAGCTCCTGTTGTAAATCGCCGTCATCTTGTCTCATACTTGTCCTCGCAAATGCCCTCCTAATGTTTACTCGTTTGTACCTACTCATTTAAGTTATGCAGCTCTTACGTGGATAGTAATTCAGCATGTTTTTCAGTACAAATTTTATAAAGATATGTAAAGGTACTTCGTTTCATGGATCAGTTGACCTCTCATTAATATTTCCACCAATAGGATACATTACTCTATTTTTTTGATGTAACAATAACACTGCTGTACGTTCCATATCTACAACAGTAGCCAATTTGGCATTATCAAAAAAAAAAAGTCAATTTCTGAGAATTCAAATGTTAGAATAGTATTGCTCACATCTGCATTTGTTTGCATTTTCATATTCATACTATTTTGTCCTGCAGATATTAGTGATCCATTTTAAAAGTAACTTATCTTTTTTAGAATTTTGTATCCATGTATCAAAAATAGAGTATTTTTGTAAAACTAAACGTTTTAGTTTATGCTCATAGCAAAGAATATCATTGCTGGTCTGTTGTCCTGAAATGAAGCGCAGGTTTATTGTGATTATTATAAGTGTGTGACTGAAATCAAGCAAATATGTTGGAACTTAACTCTAAACTGTTTAAACATTGACTTGACCCAACTTGTATACCATAATACATGGGCTAGGTTTTTCTTTGTGTGTGTGTGTGTGTGTGTGTGTGTGTGTGTGTGTGTGTGTGTGTGTGTGTGTGTGTGTGTGTGTGTGTGTGTGTGTGTGTGTGTGTGTGTGTGTGTGTGTGTGTGTGTGTGTGTGTGTGTGTGTGTGTGTGTGTGTGTTTTTATAAATGTCATGCATCTCAAACGGCACTTTGACTCATTTATTAACTGTAGATCAGGTTAGAGCGCAGTAGTGATGTTTCCAAGCATTCCATTCCTCTTGGGGAGTTTAAGAGCACATGATGTTGCCCAACAGTGATGCCTCTTAAAGCCATACCAACACAGAAAGCCAACCTGTGACTTCAGTTTCATGAATGTAAATGTTACCTCATGGTGTGGACATAGAGCTTGCTCTACATCTAACATCGGACCAATTACAGTTTTTAGAGAACATATATTTTGAGGCAGAGAGGGTGGGGCGGATTGGCACCAACTGTCATTTGTATCACTGTACATTTGTCAGATTGTTTTTGTCTTGGACTGTGGTGTAATTTCATGTTTGTTTTTTTCACGTCCAGTTGTTTCATTTTGAGCAATTCCAGGATGCTCAGTCTGACTCTTCAAATAGCCACTTCCACCTGAGAAAACATGTGAAACGTTAATTTAAATGGTGGTGAAGATAGCACACAAATCTTTACAAAATATCAGTTTTGTCCTTTAAGTCATGTAAATGAATATCCGTGTATATTTAAATGTGAAATATACTGCAGGGGTATCTTGAACTTCAATTGTGATGCTTTCAGCAGAACTGTGTGTGCCTTGATAACTTAACTGTTACTCCGTTGTGTTTACTGGTGTCCCTTTCGTGTCATTTGCCATTCGGCTCCTTGTCCTTTTTATTCACAAGGACTGTTGAACATCGGAACACTTTTCAGTGAATTATTATTTCTAAACACAAGCATAACCCATCCAGAGATATATATATATAAAATTTAACATTTTCACTTTGGAAATCCATTCCAGGATATCAGAGTAAGTACTCTCAAGATAATATTGTGCAGCTTCACAAGTGAATTGTCAACTTGTCTGTTACTTTCTGTTGAAAAACGTTTTTCATGCCTCCTGAGATTTGTGTATGTGAGGTAAAAGGGACGAGACCGCGGAGATTGTTTTTTGGAGAGCTTTCTTGTGTTGATGTGCTTGTCAACATTACTATTGTTGCTGTGAAACGCTTGATCAAAAAGGAGCAGCCATGATAAATGAACTGTTAATTGCCAATAGTGTGAGCTGTAATCTTGTGTGTAATCAGTTTGCTCACTTTTTCCTAGTTTGCTTTTTCTATTTCACATTCTCCAACAGTTCTGTTGTATCCGTTCTGTGTAGCTTGAGCTTTAGTATCTGGCCTTAAGACCCTGCAGTCGGGACGACGGTCAACCCCAGTGTGTCATCATACATCTGAACTATTATTAACATGTACTTTGCCTTGGTCTGGACATTTGTATACTCTTCTGTTTATATCTGTAATCCTGCTGCTACATTAAATGAATTAATAAAAATGTAAACGTCTTGATTCGCTCCTTTTAATCGTCCCTCTGTCTTTTAGATGCACTAGTTATAAATTAATCTTTTAAAGCAAATAATGCATTCAAGTAAAGTTACACATTGCACTCTTATCCTCACAATTAATGCTGTAAATGTTGACAAGTTCAGGTGTTTTTGAATTGGCACAAATGCATTACAGACATCAGGAGACCGGCTGGTCATAGTTTACTAGTTTTTCTTTGTAGAATCCGTTGGAAGAAGGATAGCGGATCCTCTGGGTCAAAAACAACATCAAACTCAGGCGTCCTCCTGAGAGCAAGGGCAGCGACCAGGATGGCAAAGATGGCAGTGAGGCCCCAGATGTGATACTGGCTTCCTGAGTCGGGGTCCACAAAATAAAAGGAATGCAGCAACCCCATCATCCCAGCAGCACCGTGGCTGGCGTAGTGGTCCTTGTCACTGGTGAAGAAGTCCAGAGGGACTGTGAACACAGCGCTGACCTCTGCCGGGTTTGGACAGGGACAAAATGACTCATCTATGAAGCCAACCACCGGGGTCACCAGCAGACCACTCTGTTAAGAGATGAAGGTGGGAGAGGGTAAAGAGATGGACCCAAAGCAGCTGATGCCATGACAGGGAAGACTCATGTGTACTGTCCTACCTTATTGATAATGGGGACCAACCTACAGACCACCTGAACATCAGCAGGCGGTAGACCTATCTCCTCCTCGGCCTCTCTCAGAGCGGTGTCCACGTCGTCTCTGTCCCCGGGGTCTCTCTTCCCTCCAGGGAAACACACCTCTCCAGCGCCGCTCCGAAGCTGCGCAAAAAACACAGGTCAGTCAAGAGTGGCGTTAGATTAAAAAGACAGCTCAGTCCACCCCATGGATGGCATCCACTCGAGTTACCTCTTCTGAACGCAGGGTCATCAGGGTGCACAGCTGTCCGTTCTTCACGATCAGCGGGATGAGCACCGAGGCTTTGGGCAGCACCGGAAGAGACGCGAACTTGTTTCCGATGTCAAACTGCTTTAAAATGGCTATCGTCTCCTCTTTAATATGCATGGTAAAAACGGAGAGGTGAAGGACAGCAACAATAAAATAAATACCTAAACTTAATATACACTAGAAGTCCAAAGCATAAACAAACCGGAAGCCAACGTATGTAGTCACTTATAAGCGAGTACAGCACTACACCTTAGCACGCGTCAACGTTACACAACACATCTTAAGTGTGTCAAAGGCTGTTCCAATGACGTCCTGTATTATTAACGTTAACACGTTTACCATTTATACGACGGCTAGGACAACGTTTAACGACAACACGTTAGCCGGGTAACGTCACCCTACAACAGAGACGGCTTAGAAATATCTTAACATCTTTGCCCACTATTTAGGAAACCTCCACGAGACGGTTAAAGTTAAGCATTGACCTCGAGTGATTAAGTTTAGGATCTTAAGACAGGATACCGGGCAACGTGACTTGCCAGAGTTTATGCAAGTTTTTCGCAATTTGTTGCTTACAATCTAGATTCTAGACAATAACGGACACGACCACAACAAACCCATAAGAATGACGTCATTGTATGCGACGACTTTTGCTGGTTAGCCACAGTTAGCCCGTTAGCTGTCAGGACACCGTAGTTATGCAATCATACGTTTGCTTCTCATAAATAACGAATGTGTCATGAATGGGAACGCAAAAATAATCACGTGGATAAAACAGGATTCAGAGATTGAACGAGATTTATATTGCTGTATACGGGTCCTCGATGAAAACGTCAGATATGAAATAAAACATACAGTACATTCCAAGTCAGTCATTTTATGGCATAATGCTACATCCATGGCATAATGAGAGATGAAACAAACACAAACTGAAGGCTCCTTAAATATGACTGACAGCTCACTGAACACAGTGTGATTCAAACAAATGAATGACATTCTTCTTTCTATCTCCAAGATAAAACTGCAATTTACAGGTAAAGTACACAAAAGTGAATAAATAATTTCAAAATTTAACAACCAAAATATTCATCACATAACTGATATTCAATAGAGGAGAAATTAAGTTATTTACAACCCACATTTTGTGGAATTTTATGTAGAAAATTAAATAAGATTCAAAACACAGCACAGTTGAGGAGGGGCATCACAGTGGTCCTAGTCCTGATTTCAGTCATCGCCTCTGCAGCACTTGATCTGCTCATACTTTGTACTTCTCCTTGGCTTGATCGTTCAGTATACAGATGTGCTGTGAAACAAATAAAAACAAACAAGAGGACAGTGAATTCATGTTTAGCGAATTTTCATTTTCCAGGGATTGCATTTTCTGCTTTAATTAAACATTTTGTACAGCTAGTCTATTGCTGCAGCTACCATTAAGGAGACCAAGGTCATGTGGTCTGTACACACAAAATAGACATGACCGATTTTAAAAGACAGGTTTGGATTTATCGTGTTTAAACCTTAAGAAAAATTGGTATTACATTTGAAAGAGGTAAGACATATTTAGCATTTGTCGACCACAGCAGCTTCAAATTCAGTCATTCATTTTCATCAATTACACCTGCACTTTTCATACTTGTCACATGTCAAAATGACTTTAAGAGGGAGAGGGCTTTGAAGCAGCATTTAGGGAGGAAAACAAATGAATACTGAATAAAATGCAAATAAATATTTATTATTTGTCATTGCACTTGTGTAGCTTGCATTTGTAAGCTACACCTTCAGTCATCAGTCAACAATTTGTCAAATGTGAATGCTACAAAGCATGTGCCTTGTCCCCATTTTATACTACAAACTAATTGTAGGCAAATTTCTAAAGCTACAAAATCAATGCTTGATTCTTTCATCTTCTGTTAATGCACATTATTCTTTCATAATGCAAAAAGTAAATAGGGACGCTATTCACAGTTGCAATTATTGCAGGTAGTGGTGGAACAGGTTGAGGAGGGTTTAAGGTTTAAAACATGAGCATTACATATTTAGGAAAACACTTTTTTCTTTGTGTAAGCAGTGGCAGTTCAAGGACCCAGTTTGATTGATATACATCATGCATGTTGTGCTTGCCAACTGCAAAATCAGTATACTGTCCACAATTAAAACGTAGCATGGAATTGAAACATTGTATCACAAGGTGTCTCATCATCATCTGAAGTGATCACATGCAGCAAACTTACACTGAGATCTCTGAAGTACTCATTGTAATCCAAAGCGTAGCCCACCAGAAAGGCATCTGGCACCTCAAAACCAATGTCTGAAATAAACATATAGACACCATCACCGTGAGTCCTACAAAGAAAACAAACAACTACTTAAGTGCAGTGGAAGAAAAACTCTCAGGCTGATCTAAAATGAGATGTGGAAACATTTACTGTTATTAGAAGCTCTGTGAGTGAATAGATGCTGCTTCTTTACCGCCTGTGTGAGGTTGTACTTAAGCTGTCAGTGCTGTGTAGTGGGAAGTCAAAACGCTTACAGTAACAGCTGCCCTTCAGGGACAATCTTAAAGAGATTATCCAACTCAGACCTAAAAGCCTTACATAATCAGACAGTGTGAGCAGGGGGTTATCAGGCATGCGTTACTGCATAAGTGCCATGCTCGGCTACATTTGGAGTACATTTTCCTGAAATGACTGTTAATCCCGCATGGAGAACACAGCTTTAAATAACGCTTCAGCAGCCCTTCAAAGAACCGGGCACACATGTGAGTGACTAGCATGAAATGAGCACTGTCCTGTACATTTCACAGATACAACATGTCTTAGTGTGAGGTGAGAAAAGAGGCACTCACAGTCTGGTCTGTACCCTGAACTCCTTGGGGTCCGCTTCACCAGGAGGCTGGAATTACAAACAAAATACAGTGTGTATAAGAAACAAAAGCCCTCGAAGAGAAATGAACATGCCAAAACATTTTCAGTGCAGGTGTTAATACTGACAGATGGCACAGATTGATCTCGGCACACCTTAACAGCACCGTGGCCAAACAAATGCATGTTCATGGTTCAGGATCAACCTCTCTGTGTGGATCCTATTCAACATGCATGGATGCAATGTTAGAACAGGACAAGTGGTGGTTGTCTGACTTTATGAGTCACTGTATATAAAGATATATATGTTAAAGTGTATCTTTATATACAGAACAGTCTGATTTTTCACTACGTAAAAAAGGGTTCTAAAAGAAAACAGTTAATAGAAAGCTTACCACGTTCTCTGGTTAACAAGGACTTAGAGTTCTTCAAACGTAATTCATAAATAAAATACTACTCAGCTCTGTTGAATTGGGGCGGCAGCAGAAATGTCAGCGGTAGATATCGCTAAACCTCAGCTGGAACAGGAACTATCTGCATTTCTAAGTGGGAAATGTTTGAATTGGGTAAACTGCCCCTTTAAGAAATGTTATTCCCAATAGAAGCTTGGCAAGAGACACATTGGCTGTAAATACAGGGCCAGCATCAAAGCAGTCGTTATAACTGTCGTTATATACAGTAAATCAATCGAAAACTACCACCTCTTATGAAAACATCAGAGGAAGCCCACATTGCTTCAACCCATTTCCTGTTTTGAAACCAGCTATCAGGGATACACAAGAGAAATGGCCTCTTACGCCACAGTGCAGTTAAATTAGTGCAGCAGATTAACTCTTAAGCTGCTCTCTCCCACCGTCACATTACATCTCTAATGCAGTCCTAAAGGAGAGCGTCCATTAGCTAAGAGCACTGTTCTGTGCACTCTCTCTGCAGACATACAGCCAGTTACAGTGGAGGTCTATTGTTCGGCCTCCTGGACTGTAAACTGTGTCCGACGGCGCCTACCTCACAACTTTAACCATCTTGGGATTGCATTCGCTCAGCAGGGACAGTAGCGTCTGCATCGTCCTTCCCGTCTCTACAATATCCTTTTTATAATGCATGACATAAGGAGAGTGGTCACATCAACGTGGGAGGCATAAACACAAAGAGGCATGACTTAAAACAACAGACTGTGGCGTTTTAGCTCCAATTCATTTTTACTCTAAAATTATGTCTGATGATATTCCAATATAAATGTACATATTGTATCCATATCACTTAAACATAATAAAGAATAAAGAAGAAACCACTTACCTCGACAATCAAAACATTCTGCAGAAAAACAAACAAAAGGACAGATGATGAAGTAAACAACCCTACAGGAATGTGTGGTTGAAGCGTTTCTGCCCGACACACTCCGGTGGACTAACCTTGCCTGAGAGACTGGACAGCTCGTCTCCTCCTATGACTTTGACACTGTTTGTTGACTTGTCATTCTAGGGGAAATAAAGGAGACAACATTATCCATCCAGTGTTTATTACTAATTCAGTTAGTCACAAGAACAATCCTCACCACAAACCTAAATCACAGGTTTAAACATCTGTACATTGCATCCAGAATCTCCACTCTTTGAACACTGCAGAGGCCCATTTAAGACTGTTCTCATTCTTAATCACACACCTCACATTAGCACAAGTGGTTCCTGGAAATTAAATGAGAAAAGGCGGCTTACACAGTAGCTCTTCACCCTAATGAAATCCACCGTCAGGGGGACTGATTTATCACTGTTCTGGTTCAGTGCTTTAATGTAGTCCAGGAGGTCTGCGAAGAACTTGTAGCCTCCTTTCAGCACACACAGAGCGACGATGTGGTGGCCCCCCATGTCCTGGATAATGTCGCGGGCCAGACGCTCTGTCCTGCATCAGAGAGTGAAAGTTCAAATTAATTCAATGGTGAATGTAGTTCGGTTCTTATGGACAGGGAGGATTTGCTTTACATGATATTGCACTTAAAGGTAATTGCTTACAATGCATTTCACAGCACTGCACATTAAAACCATGCCTCCCAAATCCACATTCAAATTCACTTCAGGACGTGGTCTACAGAGATTTGTCAAACAAATACAGTGCACTGCTGTAACAGCACTAACCAGTGTGACTGTGTGTGTGTCAGAGACAGATGACTGGACAGAAATACGAGTCATTTTTGGTGCTGGTTGATCTTACCTGTCCATGATGAGTCCATGCGGGATGATCACCTTGTCCAAATCGTTCTCATAATGTCTGGGCACACAGAAAAGGTCCAGTTCATAGCCTTTCTCGTCATCAGCGATCTGGAACAAGAAGAAGAAGAAGCCATCTCTTCAACTCAGCGCAAAACGGCTGTTGGCACTGACGGATAACGTGCGCAAAAGACGCATTTAAATCACAGTGAAGCCATTCCTCGCAACCACCTGTTTAACCCCCCGCGCGCGCACGCACACACAAAAACATGACATGCGGCGGACACCAAACGCTCACGTGGCGGAGCACAATTGTAACACGCCAATTTAGATTGGAACGCTGGAGCTCGTAACGCACCACCTGCAGTCAATCAAAGCAGGCCTCCAGCGTGCGGAGCTCTACCACACCCTGACAAGTGAACAAGTTATCAAATTCCCAAAACAAATTGTCGAACAAGCTAGTATACAGACTAGTTTGCAGCCTCACCGGCAGATACGAGGCCATGTTGCCGCCCGTCCTGTTCAGTCGCAGCGGTGTGTGTGAGAAGTCATGCTCCAGTCCTGAGAGAGAGAGAGAGAGAGAGAGAGAGAGAGAGAGAGAGAGAGAGAGAGAGAGAGAGAGAGAGAGAGAGAGAGAGAGAGAGGGGGGGGGGGGGGGGGGCTTGTTGACTGAAAGTGGCACGAGCTGCTCTCCTCTTCGCCGACTGCTGCTTCTGCTGGCCGCGAGTGTGCACGAGCAGCACACGCGCTGCTTCTGCCGGGGTTTAAACCCTTTACGTCAGAATCCAGTTTACCTCCTCAATAATCTGATTTGCCCGACAGAACCTGCGCTATCTTACAATGCGCTGTACTGGTAACTACTACTAGTCTGCACACTGCGGGTTTTTTGGGGTTACTGTAACAGCAATGTGTAGGCTCCCTCGAGCCATTTGGAGAAGCTGCATATGACGCAGTTTTAAAAATATAGCAGATGACAGTCCCGCCTGCCCTCACTAAAGAGCACCACACTGCTCCCTGTGTGTGGTTATATTGCATCTGTGCTCTGTACTGAGTTTATAGGAGAACTGTACGTTTGTATACACGTTTAAAGCGCAAATGCGCCAAGACACTTACCCACTATTACATCACATGCAATTGAACTACATTTGGTTATGTTATATACCTTTGTTACTTTTTTTTAAAAACATTTTAATTTACTATTATGATGGTGTCCTGTGTAATGTGTGCAAGCCGTTTATCTTCTATTCAACTGTTCTGGAGCTTTCAATCATATCACATGATCCTCATCAGCAGATGTGGTCTGCCCAGTTGTCAAATTTATTTTACGGAGTTATTAAATCTTTGAAATCTTTAAAACTTCTGGTCAGTGATAACTTAAAGCACAACATGCTTTTGCAATCCCCTCATAAAATGGCATGCCGATAAAGCACTTGCAAATTTGGGTTTATTCTACCTGGTTCTTCTCTCCCTTATGAAGTGGTATTACCATATTTCAGTATTCCGTTTTGCCGTTTTATTGGTATGGGTATCAATATATGGTAGTTTTTGTTAGTTAGAGCTGTATCACTTTTAATATAATCTGTCCACAGCAGGTTCTCAGTTACATAACTCATCCTTATTTTCCTTGCAGTCTATAATTTGGCAAGCTGAGCATCACTGAGTTTATACTGCCCTATGGGGAATATTCACACACACACACACACTGCCTGTGACTGTTCACCATCGCTATGTTTGCGTATAAAGTTTGCTCTGTCTCATAACACCACAATAAAGGTGCTCTCAAAACAAACATCAGTACATCTGCCTACCGGCAAGTCTATAATACATCAATTACTAACAGTTTTTAAATTTAGAATGATAGAATAGGAACAGTGAAAACTGCAAAAACAACCCATTTTTAATATGATCCCAATTTAATGAGTGATACAGAAACAAAACAGTTTTTTTTTCCATATTACAAAAAAGCAACCCCAGGTGCTGTACCAACACCAGGAGCATGGCAACTGTGAAAACAGAATAAACATGTTTTCATAGTTCAGAACACCAAAGACGCATACATCATCATCATCATCTCTGTACGATAATAACAGTCTCTATGAGTGCCACTTGTGACCATGAGGCCAAATCTCAAATGACACCATTCCCCATATAGAGTCCTACTTTTAGCCTGAGACCCACATACAGAGCTGTGACTGTGGGCAGAAAGTAGAGCACCATCCAGAGGAAGATGGCATGATTTGAGAGACCTTACAGGGAGAGCACTCATTTCTTCTTCTTCTCATCTTTCTTGGCACCGTCAGTTTTTTCCTTCTCCTTGTCTTTGTCTTTATCATCTTTCTTCTCTTTGTCGTCTTTCTTCTCTTTCTTGCCTTCTTCCTTCTCCTGTCCTTCCTTTTTTTCTGCATCGCGGTTGGAAATCTTGTTGTTGATCAGGTTGTGAAGAGCCACCACGGAGCGTATGAGCGAGGCCAGGTAGACCACCAGCATCTGGTCGTTGGTCTTAAGGTAGAAGGCTTTTGTGAACTCCTGCAAAAGACAGAAATATGATATCAGGAACACAAAATCATCTCTAAAGCAATACAACAACCCACATCATGTCCGTATCAAAATGAAGAAGGATCTGGAAGCTATATAATAATTAAAATCAGAGGCATACTGACTTCTGTTATGCAATTTTAGACAGCGATGCTGAAACCATTTGACCAAAAGGTGTTAAATATGAAAAGAAACCACAAGATGATCAAATGCAAAACTGTTGGTTGAGTATTTTAGCAATCAACTCAAAAAAACTACTAAAAACAATGGAATTAAAGAGTTCAAAGTTCATCACAAAGTCTAATTTGGAAACCATCATTACAGTAACACAAATAAAATACTGCCACCAGTGGACAAATGTCTTTGTTGGGAACTTCCGTTCATGCTGGTCAACATTTGAGCACAAATGTGCTGCAGCAGAGTGTTTTACTAAATGACTCACTTTGCCCTCTAGTGGATACAATGAGACGCTGCTGCTCAGGTAGAGATAAAAGTTAAAAAATGTAGATGTTGTGTTTTTCAGTTATTTTTTTTTCACCTCCACATCTCTTTGGGCCACTGAATAAATTCAAAGTTGTGTGACAGTTGTAATTGTACAGTATTCATGAAAAGACAAGTGTGTCTATATAGATACAAACACAAAACAACTTACCAGTAGATTTACATCTGGCAGCAAGTTGAAGACATCCTGCAGCTGGTAGATAATCTGGTGGTTGATGGGAAGTTTTCCTGCCGTCACTCTCTCGAGGTAAGAGCGGATCTCCAACAGCTTGGAGTTGAGTCCCTTGAGGCCGTGAACCTGATTTGTGATGCGTTGCGACAGAGTGCCCACCGTGGTGTCCTTGATATCTCTGGATATGATGGGCACGAGCATGATTGTCTTAACATGTTTTGCAAGGTGTTTACATTTGCTCATCATTTTAGTCAGTTTATTATGAAAGAGCAGTAGAGTTGTATCTTTTATACTCTGTATTGTAATCACAATTATTTACTGTTGTGACGAAAATGGCTATTACACAGTTTACAGTGCAGCAAAGTGAGAGAATCAAAGGTTTGTTTTATACCTGAGCAGGTGCTCCACACCCACTTCTTCTGCTTCCTCCGCTCCAATCTCACTGGTGACATGTTCAAACGTCTTGGATGTTGGTGTACCATCCTAGAAATAGTAAATCACAACAATGAAAAAAAATATATATATAATTCCATTTAAACCAAAGTTTTCAACTAAGAACTAAAAACCCTCAAAAGAAAAGTCTCAGTAGTGTCTGAAACCAACAGATGTAAAAGGATGACAACATTGCAGTTTGTATGTATGTATGTATGTATATATATATATATATATATATATATATATATATATATATAGATAGATAGATAGATAGATAGATAGATAGATAGATAGATAGAGCTTAGATAGATAGAGAACAAAACTTATTTAATTCTAAATCATCAAACTTGTATCAATGTCTCCCTGAATGCACTGTCACCAAACTCACACAAATGTAAATGTATTATGCAATTTAACAATTCAATGCTCAGCCCCAAAACTTTGAATTCAGTGCAATCCATGATTCACTCACGTCATGGATTTCCTCCACAGAGATGTATGCTTCTGTGGGCAGGCCGAGATCTTTGGGCTTCACATCTATAATGACTAACACCTGGTAGGGTAAAAAACAAATATATGAGTGACTTATACGACATCCGAATGAAAACGAGTAGAACAAGGTTATGCAACAACACATCCACATTAAGCAGAGGAGAAAAGTTTAGCAGTTGCATACCGAATTAGTACAGTACTGCTTGATGAGCTCATTGATGGCAATGTCATTCTTATGTAACTTGGGTCCTGTGTGGTACCATCCGACTATTCTCTCTCGGGCTGAAAACCAGGGAAGAAACAAGTATGAACTCAGGGCAACACCATCACATGAAACACAACTGAATCACATAGATGCAGCCAGTGTATTACCATTAACTTTCTTGAACATGCCATACATGTTCTCCAGGTAGTCATGATCCAGGAACCACACTGAGTCGTCCCGGTCATCTTCGTCAAATGGCACTAAAGGAACATTGACAATGAATTTAAGAATTGACAGAAATTGACTGTGGCAAACTTACATTTCATTTTAAACAGTGCTGTAGTGGGTAAAGCAGGATTCCACAGTACAAATGATGTCTAAAGCAGATCTTATATGTATTATATCTTATAATATCTTAAAAGGGGGCCCTCCACTGATTTTACACATGATCTGCTGACTATGACAAAGTGGGTTATGTTTTCTGTGGTTCTGGAGGGAGCTTTCTATGGTCTTACAAATGCTGATGATGTCATCTAGGTTATTTTAGTTTAGAATTGAAGAATACACATTTATCACAGAAAGTCAACATTACAAACTGGGGTACATTAGGTCTGAACGATTAGGGTATTTAACAGGCAGGGAGGGTGAAATGAAAGATACTGTTGAGTTGCATTATAAGTGAAGGATCCAGTCCTTTAAGATATTGATTTACATTAGTGACTAAAACGCAGTACATCTCTGCCACTCATTGTAGTTTCCTTTATTTTACTGGACTCGTTTCTCTCAAGCCCTCATAATGTTGTCGTCATGTCACTCACCTGCAAAACTATTTGAGACGTCAAGAACTTTTTTGTGCCATGATCCCAGAAGGACACCGACCACTCGTTTCTGGTTGCCCACCTTTCCTATCCTGTAGATTGAATCGTCAAATGAACAGATAATCTGGTTAGAGCCACATAGTTTTGTCCATAGAATTACATTTTACATTGATTTTCTATTTCCATGTTGTTTTCAGATGTGAACGCCTCGACTCATAAATACAGGCTGAGTCGTTAGCTAGGTTGCTTGAGTAAGCTAATGGCCAAATCTTCATGTCATCTATCGCTAATGAAATAAATAACAGAATTATATCCTCAAAGTGTGACGTTACGGAAGAGCAAGTTCAACTACTAACATTAAGCAACGGTGATTACCACTATGGATTCATTTAACAGTTAAACACATTGTTTTCTGACAATAGGTGACGACCTAAACTGACTTCACTGAGCTAACTTAACGTTAACTAGCTTGTCTGCATTCACTCTCAATGGGGCTCTGACTCAGCAGGGCTAGCATTAGCTTAGCTTAGCAGCTACGTTACGCTTCTAGACATTTTAAACATTCAACCTGTGTAAGGAACACACACACGTACTGAACTCACTGACCTGTTAAAGTGATCAACCACGCTGAGCAACACCAGCGGGTGAACGACCACATTTTCTACCGCTAACTCCGGCATTTTCTCAGTGAAGACAAACAGCTCACAGCCCTCAACACAATGACGGCTACGCTACACTTCCGGTTACGTCTGACATCATTTCCGTTTCTCTTGGCAACAGAGAGACGCGGAGAAAAAGGTACGAGAGTTGTCTCTTTTCTCAGACAGCTGTTCACAGACAAAATGGCAGAGACTGAGCACGTAAGTTCAATGGGTTTGGTTTTGGAAGCGTTTTCTCAAATTTGTTTTCCAATATGTCACTTCATGATAAACGTATTATTATTTGTATCAACGTTAGATAACCGAAATTGCAATACATTTTGCTGTAACGAAACTTAAATTACCTTATTGGCACTAACGTGTCTAACATTAGCTATTAGCTTTCCAACTTGACTTAAATCAAATTAAACATCATTTGGTTGCTGCTTATTAACAACTGTTTAATCAACTCTCTCTGTCAAACGTAGGTCTACTTTCCATAAGTGGTTGTTTTTATTAAATATCTTCCAATAATTTCATTCGGTCCCGCAGGCTGGAGTTGAGGAAACACTGAAGAGGATCGAAGCCCAAAAAGGCGTGATTGGAACAATAGTTGTCAATGCAGAAGGTAAGCCAACAGGACAACTCGTAGCCTATAACAAGTTTACAAAACTGCTTGTATGTAAATGTTTTAAAAGTCTGATCTTTTCAGGTATTCCCATCAGAACAACTTTAGATAACTCCACCACGATTCAGTATGCAAAACTGTTTCGCCTCCTCACCATGAAGGCGAGGAGCACAGTGAGGGATATCGACCCTCAGAATGACCTCACCTTTCTCCGAGTCCGCTCCAAGAAACACGAGATCTTGGTTGCACCAGGTGAGTGTGTAGTAGTTACCTTTTTATTGTTGACTTAATGATGACCACTGGAACAGATATTTAATCTATATCTATTTAATATATATATATATATATATATATATATATATATATATATATATATATATATATATATATATATATATATATATATATATATATAATACAGTTGTAACTTGTTAGAGGCTGTACTGTTTTACTACATTTGAATTCCCCTTCTTCTCTTCTTTTATCTGTTTCTGCAGAACATGATTTTCTGCTGATCGTCATCCAGAACCCATGTGAATAGCTTCTGGACATTTCCATGAGAGTCATCCTTTGTTTTGTCACATGATGGTGCTTTATCCAGGAAAAATATAATTTTACACTGTGTTATGTTACATTACTGCATAATCCCTATTTTCCTACTTGGAAGTCGCCTTAATCTACCTGATGCATTGTTTTACTTTGTGTGGTCCTATTTCTTTCATTGTATTTTTTGTGTTGATATTGAATATGTCTGTGAAATGAAGCTGCCGGTGATTGTACAATACTTACTAGATCATCCCTGTTCATTCTGATGGCTGACAAATGTAATGAGAACCTTGAATAAATAAACCTTTATTTGCAGTACTTGCTGTCAATGAGTAAAAGATACAATGTTTTACTGTGTTATGGAAGTATAAGGTAGCATAAAATGCAAAAACTCAAGTGAGTGCCTCAAAATTGTCCTTAAGTACAGTACTTGATTAAATGTACCGAATAACCCTCCGTCACTGTTTTTGTTCTACGTTGAAACATTTATATCTCGAAGAGCGTGGTCTTTTCCAGGATGACAATGTTCCCATTCACATGACACTGAATGGTCACTGAATGATTTGATGTGTATGAAAACATTGTGAATCATTTGCTATAGCCTTCACAGACACTTGATCGCAACCCAATTTAACACCCATTTGGGATTTTGGAGCAATACTTGAACCAAAGATGACAAACATGGCATTTTTCTTTCTAGAAAAAACTCCTCAGAGTAGCTGTTAATTCAGGAAACATGGAACTGATATGAAATGAGAGTGAAATGAAATGTGTCATAAGTGACAACTCTCTCTCTCTAGATAAATGAACATGACCAATAAGACATTTTACAAATATTTTAATGTAAATTTCCATCAGAATGTACAGCAATATATGTTAATAAATAATTCATCACAATTATACAGCCCAAATAATACATTACATGACAACTGATTGAAACAAATATGCAGGATTTCACAGCAAGTTCGAGGAGACTGAACAGGTAACGCAGGAAAGTCTGATTTTGGGAGATTGCTACCAGTTTGTGCTTGTAGGAACGGGCTCCTGGGATTTTAACATTCAGAGGGAAAGGGGCAGAAGTTATGAATTTGTGACATTTGTTTTATCTGGCTTGAACAAAAACTTCTCATTAAAACAGAAAGAGAGGAGGCGATGTATGTTTTGTTATCCACAGAGGGATAGTGCCATTCTGATGTTTATGTCACCCATAAACAATTATAGAATTGTTTCAAGTACTCTACCAGTATCAAGTGAAAATATATCGTTTATCAGTTTTGACAGTCCTGAAATGGAACTGAATAATAATTTGGCTTTTTCGTTTCCTTGACAAAATCATTTAACTTAGCTTTTATATAATAACTTAAGAAGAAATCACCTTCAGATCGGTGTAAACCATGGTAAGGTTGGACAATATGTCTAAAAGTACTGTTGTTTCACTGAAGTGATGCCAATAATTAAGAACTTGTGTAGAATGTTGCAAAAGGCTTAAAAATATCGCAACTTTTATTCTATTCAAGTTTTATCAACATGTATAGGCATGTGGAGGGACGAAGACTCTGGGATAAACCATCTGAGCAATCGTCATGATAACTTGGTAACGAGTGACAAAAACTGACGTTTGCTGTGTTGTCTTCCATCCCCAGTGCATCTTGGTCAACACCCCAAACATTTTGACATCACATGACATTTTTCAAATACAACTGTCCTAACATCCTTCATTTTCTAAACATTTTTTATTCTGACCAGCAGCAGTTCAAACAAAACATATGGCTTCCCACAAGAGATGGTTAAAACAATAAAACATACAAAATTCTTCGTCTATCACAAGTGACATTACCAATGAAAATGTCATTAAACCTCAAAAAACTTCATTGATACCATTTGCCATTATATAGATAATATCTTTTAGATGTTTCCTATCCTCTGCAGAAGCTTTACAAGCACACAAACTGCTTCATCTGTCGGATTCAGTGCTAAGTAGACACTACAACATTATACCACACAGAGGACGCTCACGTGTTTCCTCCAACTCCACTGCAAGTGCATCCTATCAAGTTTAAGGCCTGAGGTGTGCTTTGATTCCTTGACTCAATTTTCATTCTTTGAGTAAGACCAAGTGACCACTGCACGCTTACTCTCTTCTTATTGCTGTCCAGAGAGGCTACAGATTTGTGCCAAGAGACACATCTCATTAGTGTGAATCAATACAGTTTATGCAAAAAAATTAACATGACATGAGTTAAATGGCATAGAGTCCTTAAAGCTAACTCGGGGACTAGTGGGACTGGTTAGCGTTATAACAAAGATGCTGTTTCACCTACACAGTGTTATCAACCAACAATAACAATCCATAGGCAGAATGACAGAGACACGAATGCCCGGACCACATGGTCACCATGGTTTACGGATACCGTGGCAAACATGGCAGGTAATCAGTTGAATCTGGAACCAGACAGGTAACACAACTGACTGGCCAGACAAGACAAGGATCGGCTCCCTCGAGTACTTCAAGTGCAGAGCGATCTGGCTCCAGTCTGTCTTGTTCTTGTTACTGTTCCTTCGCTGTCAAGAGGCGTATCCGTCAGGGAGGTGGTGTCAGAGGTCACCTCGGCGTGTGCCCGTTGACTTGCCCCCTGCCCCAGTGAATGTTAGGTAGTGTCAAACACCTCCTGAAGTGCTCAAGCTGGGCCTGAAGTCTCTCCCTCTCCTCTCTCACTTTCTGCCTCTGACTCACCAGCTCCTGACAAATGAAGGACAGACACAACTCTCATTACAGGACCAAGACTGTCTGTACTAAGCTGCATCCCGTACAAACAGTAAGTGCTGACGGAAAATGGGAACACAGACATTAAAAGATGAAACTACACGAATCTGTTTGCAGAGATGTTCTCCGATACTTACCCCCATAGTGAGAGTGAGCTGCTCTGCAGTTCTGGTCAGATTGTAATTCTGTGCTTCAAGTCTTTTACACTGACTGTGAAGAACCTGCCTCTCTATACTCCATTCTGTACAGAGAGAAACCACAAATGAGGGGAAATTATATCCATTCTAATACCTCTTTCACATAAATGACCTAAGAGTATAGTGTGGTCCATTGATAGGAAAATACATACATTAAACTGACGTGACATTGACTCACCATCCACATACTCCTGGTAGGCCTCAAAGATAGCTTCAATACCCTGCCACTTCCTTGGAGCTTCTTCCATCTCCCCCTCGTCGTCTTCTTCCTCCTGACCAAACTCTTCCTCATCCTCATCAGACAGGTTTTCCCGTGATGCTGGAGTGTCCCTGCTGGCTACAAGGGAATGGAAGTGATAGCCGTTGACGTGTGCATGCTGAGGGGCATGGATGAGAGTTGAATTTTTCAGTTGAGAGACGTTGTGAGGCAACGAGCGGTCGGCCTTCATGCCAGCCTCAGGGACACAACTTGAGACTCCTTAGAAGAAATGAGTGAGACAAAAAAGGCCAAGTCAGTCTTTGTAACCAAGTTTAGTACCTCCTGAAGAGCCAATGTGGTTACTACTAACATACGTCTTAACTTTGAGGATGTTACACATAAACACCACTAGGTGGCAGAACATTGTCATTTTAAAATTCCCTATCAAGCCTAATGGTCATGCACCTATGGGAGTGAGAGGCTCACCTTTGTTCTGCAGTGTGTTGTGTGTGGACTGCAGCACGGCCTGGTGGAAGTGCTGAGCAAAGGCCTCAGGTGTGAACCTCTCCCAGGGCCGATTCCGTCCATTCTGCACTGGATCGGGCTCCTTTTTCTGAGGAGAAGCAAGAACGCCATTCTGGAGGCCCTGGAGCTTCCTGTTTGGCTGAGTCTCCATAGATTCAGCCTTTTCATGACAGGGGTTCAAGGGTGGAGGATTGCGGGCCATGTGGGTGTCCATGGAGGGTTTGAATGTGTCGTTATCGGGAAGATGTTTGGGTTTGTGTATGTAGGGAGGGGAGGGGCTGGGAGAATCTGGGTACTGATGTCCATTTGATGGACTCGGCAGAGGGGCTGATGAGGAGTCACCTAAAAACAAATTTGTACAGGTCCTTAGAAAGAGTTTTTTCTGCTTTAAATATGCATATAAGTGTGTGTGTACGTATGTGTGTGTGTGTATTTGCTGAAGTGTCTGTGTGTCTCACCAGTTAAGTGAGCAGGAGGACTGCTACACGGAGGTAAAGGATTATATCTGAGCGTGTCTAATGTCACAGTCTTCCTCTGAATGGCCCTCAGCAGCTCCTCTGTCCTTTCCTTATCTACAGAGAAAAAGACAGAAGGAGAACACCTGTCATTCATATTTGAAAATAGGGCTTAAAATATTGACTGGCACAAGGAACTGACGGAAAAAGGTCAGCAAATGGGTGACTTGAGGATACAACACCATCATAGACAGACTATGGTCACACATATTTAATGGAGGCTCATCCTTTTCTGTTTTTCTACCACCCTTCACCTGAAAACATCAAGGTTTTTTTCAGAGGAGCAGATTGGTTTATACAGATTTCTACCCAGATGTTATGTCTGTCTTCATCCAAAAGCTGGTTTCTGTAGTTTACAGTAAACTATGTCTTCTTGCATGTTTAAACAATGGAGTCTGCCCTGCGGTATTTTAAAATCCAATTTTTAACTACCTCATAAAGTATATATACTGTCTCTCTAAATATTTAACGTTGCCCATTTCTATGCATATATCTATGTTTTTACATTCAAATGTATTAGTTTAACAACTAAATTCATACATTTTTATCAGAAACTATGTTTTTACAGAATGTGAAATACAATCAACCTTTGCTGGAGAAAGCAGAAGATCCTGCCACAACCTTCTCTCAAGATGCTTCCTAACTTTCTTTTCCTCTCACTCCTCCCACAGCCTCGGTAAATAACAACATTGAGTTAACATTGAGTTAGTGTTTTTCCCCGGGGAATAACACTCCCACTGTGAAGAGAGCAGAGTAACACGTAGGATGTTGTTACCTCTCCTCTGCTGTGGGCTGACATGGGAGAGGTTGAACATAAGGAGGAAGTCTTTTTTCTCATGCAGTTCCGGAGTGCTGTCCATCTGCTCGGCAGAGTACGGGGTCGTTAAGGGAGTTGAAGGTGTTGAGGGTGAAGAGGCCTTTCTCTTGCCCCGCGCGGCCGGCGGAGAGAGGCTGCGCTCTCTCATCATCCTCCTCCTCTTTCTCCTTTTTCGCACCAGAAGCTCATCGCGATGGGCCAGCGTGGTCAGACCACACACACGCAGAAAATCCACTTTCTTTGGAGAGAGACATTTGGACAGGTGAATATCACTCTTTAACAAACACTTTAAAAACTTATATGTATATGTGAAGTCAGTCTGTCGTGTTTATGCACCTCGGAGGATGTGTCCAGTTTGAGCGGGGGCTGTTCTGTCACTCTCCTCAAATGGGCTTTCACCTCCTCCTCGTCACTCTCATCATATGACTCGTCGAGTTCATAGTAATAACCTGGTGAGAGGAGAGAAGTTTTCTTTCATCATAAAGAAGTTTTAGGAGTATGTAGTCATTTTTTCTGCCTACCACACCCCGTCCTGCCCATCAATCCCTCCTCTTTCCACCTCTGTGCCTCTTTATGCTTCATCATTCTGCTTACCTCCCTCTCTGGCCTCCCTCCTCCTCTTCTCCTCCAGGTCCAGTTTACTGAGCAGCCGACGGTGCTGCTGGAGAACCTCGTCATACACCAGTATGTTGTCGGGCGGCTGACTCTGTCGCTCCCTTACCGGAGACGGAGAAACTGCCTGACACCGTCCCACCAGGTCAGTACCGATACCGGGAATAGACGGAGGCACAACGGATCTCTGCTGGAGGTTATTGATGTGATGGCGGTGATAGAGGCTCTGGATGGCTCTGTCCTGGTCTGCCTTGTTCCAAGAACCTGCTTCTTGTAAACTAGCTCCATGCAGTGAGGTGTACCTATCTGTGCCTTCCGCCCTCCTCCTGCCTCCTTCTTCCTGCTTCTCCCCCCAGCTCACCGTGGGCCTGTCGGCTCTGGTCAGTCCTGGAGGTGGCCGACTTGGTGGTGTCGGAGGGTTAAGTTTTCTGCGGGAGTCGGAGGGGGTGTCGACAAGGGAGGCTGGGTTCCACAGTGTGGTCAAAGGGGCAGGAGGATGATGGGGACCTTTAGGGGAGATAAGGGGAGGTGGAGCGCCGAGGCAGGGAGGTACATCTTTGCTTCCTGGGTTGTGATGGACTGAATGGGTTCTGTTTCGGAAAATAAAATACCATTTTGTTTCAAGGTCTCACAACACTGAAAAACATTGCAGAAGTATAAAATAATTTGGGCATTTTTTACCTGTGACTGTCTCTCCTCAGCTCCACCCCTTTCCCAGGTGACCTGAGGCCCATCTCCAGTGGGCCCTCCCTCTCCTGACCTTGCCCTCGTTGCCGTGTTAACCACGCTGCCTCACTGGCCCTCTGAGTCATCATGGCAGCTGCCAGAGCTCCATGGATCCCCCCAGCAGCAGCATGATGCTTCCCCAAGTGAGAAGGCACCAGGCTGGGCACAGGGTGTGGGATAGAGCCCCTGGAGGGGTGAAGACCAGGCTGCAGGGACAGAGGTTTTGGTGCTGGGAAACCTGAATGCTCAGAGTCCTTGGTTTTATCTGGAGAAACAGAGTTTGGAAACTATTAATTTGTTTTTGGACATGAACAGCACTATGTGTGTGTTGACATTTGGATGAGATTTATTCAGACATCATTCAGCATCTTATACAGCAGTTTTCTGACAAGGGCAGACAGGATGATGGATCACCATAAAAAAACTGAACTAAAAGTTAAAATGTGCATGCAGTGTTGTTTAGGTTGTCTATACTCCTATTTGATTCAATTTCAATACATGCACACTTTATATATGTATTGGTAATCAATAAATAAAAACCCAACAGATTGGACTGTGCTATCTTTCAGGTGTAAATGTAGAGAGAGGAAAGAACTCAGACTAAAAGTTTTAACTGACCCAACAGTCTGCAATATATATGAAACAACAATAGTTTAAGGATTTTGAAAATTATTGCAGCTGTACCAGTTGGATGGCAAGAAATATAAATATTTAAAGAAGGTGGCACTATGATCGGGTATGTGGTATAATTCATCGGACATAGTTCATCGCCCGGTGCTTTCCCAACTGTAGTTCGATCATTTGGTCTGGACCAATAAATAAATGATACATTGTTGCATTCTGGTTCTGCTCCGGTTCCTGTTCACACTGACTTTTTACAAACAAACCCCGATGAGTAAACATAAAGTTATACAGACTGACAGGTAACTCATTGATTGTTTTGGCGATTGTCATCCTGCATCAAAAGAAGTTTGAGAAGTTTATGCAGTACTTTATTGCTTCTGATGCTTATATTTATGTTCATTTTTGACTTATAACAAATTGATCGCATGTTATGAATAATGACAGGTAGAGACAGGACTGTACAAAAGTCCCTATGTGCTCCCAGATGACTGGTGCAGCCATCAGGGGGGCATGAACACGAGCATTAGGCGTCTTGTACAGTAATAATTCCGGGCTTATTACAGCGGGATCGGTGTCACACACTTTTTAGTAGATACAAACACGGCAGTTTTAACAGTTTTTGATCTTTTAATCAAAACCAGGGTTCAATTGACAGCTTCCCCACCTGCCCAAATGAACCGTACTAACCGGGGAAGCAGACCGGAGTTAGTTTGAACCAAACCAAACAGTTTAGGTGTGAGAGCACCCTCAGAGAGTGAAACGTCACACAGCAAGTTTCAATGTGCCGCTGAGCCACACCAAGTGCATTTACTGTTACCATAGGACCGGCTGCTGTGCTGTGAACAATAGGTCTTGTCTTTATCCATTTACAGTAGAGGGAATGTCAATGTGGTACAAAGAAAAGCACCCAAAGGAAACAAATGTAGTAAACTTCACACACTGACTAACTACGAAAAAGGTCACGGAGTCATTGAAGACGGAGGTGTTGAACATTTAAGAGACATGAACGCATTCTGCAAATTTCACATCCGTCTGCCTTAGTTTGAGATTTTATTTTAGATATCTTGTGTGCAGAGTTGACATTTTGGCCTAAGGGTGACACCAGCTCTGGAAAGCAGATTTGAAGTTACATTTAAATTTGCCCAAAAGATTGTAATGTTTCTTGTATACAAATGGAATTTCTGGCATAATGGATGTGCTAGAGGACAGGACAGGGCGTCACCATAATCATAAGTAATTGTCCTTTTGAGGGCCCATACCAAATTTCATGGCAATCTGCCAGTACCGTAGTTTGGACAGACACATATTCTAACCAACATTGGCATCCAGTCTCACCATAGCAGTACAAAAAGGTCATGATTTACATCTATTAAAGAACCAAACAACTGCAGAGTTTCTCTCCTCCCCTTTGATTTCCAATGAGTAAACATTTAAACCAGTCTTCTGTACTTTGGGAACTTAATCCAGAACTTTCCCCTTCCCTGTGAGCCAGGATAGTAACACACAGAATACCATAACAATTGTTCAACTTTGGGTGTCTGGTTGTGTTTGTGCCTGCATGTGTGCACACATGCATGAGTGTGTGTGTGTGTGTGCGTATTTGTGTGTAGGTACCCAGTCTGTTCGGGGTCAGCCTCTCCCCTGGCCTGGCCCTGTCCTCCGGTGGTGCCCTCCGAGCCTGCAGCTCAGCCAGGTAGTGGCTCTCGGCTGCTCTGACCATCTGCTGCTGTCTCTCCCTCTGCCTCTCCTTCTGTCTGTCCAGCTCTCTCTCCCGCTCCTCCTCCCTCTCTCTCTCCCTCTCCCGCTCTCGTTCCAGTCCTGCCTCGCGCTCCCTTTCTTTCTCTCGTTCACGCTCTTGCTCTCTCTCTCGCTGGCGGAGCTCATTCTCCATCTGCAGCCTGTGGGGGAGGTTGACAAGTATGCATACACACACACGCGCACACACACACACACACACACACACACACACACACACACACACACACACACACACACACACACACACATACATAGGGGGAGAAGGTGAGAGATGCAACACCCAACATGAGGCAGATATTAACCACACACTGGTGAACCTCACACAAACATTTTGTGCTCAAACACACACACACACACACACACACACACACGCACGCGCACTTGCAGAAACACACTCAAATATTCACACACACTCTCTCCACTTACCATGAGGAAAATAATCCATACACAGCATGACTGAGCAAGAGCAGATGAACACTTAATAGGTATCCACAGGAAAAGGACATACACACACACACACACACAACACAACACATTCAGCAGCAATCAATAGCACACAAACAAACCTACAGGATACGCAGGAGCCATTACAGAACCAGACGATAATACCATCCATTTCACACACAAACATTTCCAGCGTGCATTATGCCACAGGAAAACAATGTGTATTGTGAAACTGAGAAAGGAGCTCAAACTGCTCAAAGAAAATGCAGAGAAAGAAAGACAGAGGGAGTACAAGAGACTTCCTTATGAGTGCGATTCAATGTGTGCACTGGCTTGCATATGTATGTGTATGGTTGTGCAGTGTGTGTGTGTGTGTGTGTGTGTGTGAAGGGCAGCGTGTGTGATGAGTGTATAGGAGGCACTGTGGGGTGTGTGCTAAAAATATCACACACTCAGCAACCTGTGCCTACCCTGCAGAGGGAGATTATACACAGCCGAGAGAGAGAGAGAGAGAGCGAGAGCGAGAGAGAGCGAGGGAGAGGGAGAGAGAGAGAGAGAGAGAGAGAGAGAGAGAGAGAGAGAGAGAGAGTCTGTGTGTGTGTGTGTGTGTGTGTGTGTGTGCGTGTGTGTGTTACCTCTCAGCCAGCGCCGCTGTGTGGTTCAGCTCTCCCGGGTAGCGGCCTCCAGGCATGTGCAAGTGGAGGGCAGAGTGGTGAAGAGGAGAGAAGGCGCCCCCTGCAGGCACAGAGTAGAACTGTGACCGTAGCGCGGAGAGACACAAGGACTCCTCCATCCTGTGACGGACAGACGGACAATTGGACAAGGTCAGACTGTATCGGCACATGCCAAGTGTGGAAAAGGTGAAAGATGTGATACCTGGTATGTAAAGGTGACATTGCAGCAGTGAAGGTGAAAAGATGATGTATGTATGAAGGTATTTTGGGAGGTATTATAGGATAATTCACAGAAATATGAAAGAAAAATGCAGCTAAGCAGATTTTGATTGATTAATTAAGAAAAGACCCATTTTAAACAAGCACCATCAGTTATATTCTTTCACCTTTTATTGTAGTTTGTGCTTTTTACAATGTTGTTCCATTGTTAATTCCTCTGCACTTCACTTTGTCTTACACTGTGTAAGAACTGTTTCCTTGACTTGCTGTATACTGTATGTGGAAATCCTGAAAAAAGCAGGTACGCTGGTAGGAGTACGCTGGTAGGAGTCTACTTACAAGATTAAAGTTTGGTGGTGTTTTAGTCATGTGCAAAGATGGCGTGTTGTCACTGGCAGTGTTACCTTGGTGAATCCACAGAGCAGCATACTTTGTACATTTGTACCCTAACTTCCCCTTAAAAACATGCTGTTTAAAAACCTCACATGTATTATGTACTCTTATTGCTTGTTCCAGCACTTAATTTAAGCTATAATATACTCCTAATGAGAGAAATATTCAGTCTTTTATTCAGATTTATTTACGACTGTACCTTTCAATCAAATGTCTTGTCTTGAATAGAATTCATTAGAATTTAGATAACATGAGTTTATGAGGTTATGCATTGAGAGTCTATTGTTACCTTGGTAAGGACAGCGGGTGGTGCATGTAGGCAGGATGATAGTAAGCAGCAGCGGCTGCGGCGTGGGCGTGGGCTTGGTCCAAACTCATGGGTAGAGAGGTCAGCCGGAGATCATCTGAGGTGGCAAAGGGCCGGAGTGCTCTCAGGTACTCCTCTGGGATGGCTCCCGAGGGTACCACGGGGTGCATCTGCCCGGGCAAACTGCAGAACAAGTGCACACGGTGTTAATCTAAAAGTGTTTAATGTGCTTTTAAATGGGTTCTGTATGAATACTTTTAGGGGGTTATAATAAAAAATACGGTCAAATTATGAGTGCATGTTGCACTTACCTGAGGCTCTGCATTCTGGGGTCCTGCATGACAGAGCTGGGGGTGAGGCCAAAGGGGTGGGCCAGGGGGTGAGGAGAGTGGTTAGGTGGAGTCCTCTTATCCTGTTGTGACTGGGTGTTCTCAGCACACACCCGCTCCCTACTGAGTCCCTGGACACTCGGCTCGACCTGACAGGCAGACAGACAGTGTGAGAGCAGACATTACTACGTATATCCACGGGGTTTGAGTGTGTGCTAGATTGAAACTGAGTGGGGAAAAAAAGTTCAGGGAAAGAGGAGAGGGAAATGAGACAGAGTAAACCCCCCTCCAAGCTGCACCCAGAGGCTCAGCAGAGCGGAAAAGTGGGTCTGATATGTCATAACAGGTCAAGATCAAAGTGGAAAGATGATCCTAATATCTGGCCAACTGCTCTCTCCATCTCTCTCTCTCTCTCTCTCTCCACTCTCTCTCTCTCTCTCTCTCTCTCTCTCCCTCTCTCTCTCTCTCTCTCTCTCTCTCTCTCTCTCTCTCTCTGTCTCTCTCTCTCTCTCTCTCTCTCTCTCTCTCTCTCTCTCTCTCTCTCTCTCTCTCTCTCTCTCTCTGTCTCTCTCTAAGAGCTTCCCACTCAGAGGATTTGGTCACCACAAAGTCCTTGATTGCTTATAGTACAATTCCAACCTTCAGATCACCACCATGACAAAAGCAGTCATGGGAAAAAAAAGCCTAAATTCCAAAAAGATGTTTCCCAGAACTGCAAATAAGTTTACAACAAATAGCTACACATTTGGCAAGGATGCATACTATGCGACTGTATTCTGGGCATGGCTCTCTCCCAGGTTGCTTAATTTGTCATGTGTCATTATTTGACTCTCTCTTGAAATATTTCAATTTAAGAAGCAAAACGCTATTGTCTTGTTAAAGATAATATTTTACAAGTAAGTCTACAGCAGTAAGCAAGTAAGTGGTGGACCGAGCAACTGTTCCACTGACCAACATACAGACATTACCATTCATAAAGACACACTGCTAGCATTGTGGAAAAAGTCTCACCATCTCCACGATAAAGACAAAATAGCTCCCAGAAAACCTTTCACTATAATACATAGTAATAATAATAAAATATACATTTCCATGATAATGTATCATACCTTGTTGCTGCAGCAACAGCCAGAGGTCAGACAAACCACAAACAAAGTAGCTCTCCCAGCAACACCTGATCTGCTACCTTAGTTTTCTACAACACTTGCAGTGAAATATGTGTGCTTTGAATATGTTTAAATAGTTTTGAATGCGTCACTCATGGAAAGCAGATTCAAACCAGTGTTGGACCGTGTCTCTCTCTCTCTCTCTCTCTCTCTCTCTCTCTCTCTCTCTCTCTCTCTATCATTCGGGCAATCTCCACTGGGTTAAGGGTTAAAATAAGAAGGGGGGGGGGGCGATGACACGCGGAGGGTCTGGAGAGCAGCCATCACATTCCTTGACCTCTGACCTCGCAGACAGCCAACGGCCTACACAGACGCAGCAGTAAACACACGTAAACAGTCTGCTTCTTTAGCTTGAATCGTCCTGTTCCAGGACAAGCTGCATACAGTAATGACAAATACTGAATCTATGCAAAGATTTAGAGCCCTCTCTCTCTCTGTCGCTCTCCTGCTTATTCTTGCCCTCCCTCCCCTCCTTTCTTAATGTCCTATTCTCTATTTTCCTGCCTCTCTCCCTCTCTGAATGTCTGAATGGGAGCCCCAGGCAGGCAGAGCCACAGAGTGGTCTTTGTGAAGGGGGAGAAAGGCAGCTCTGATCCAGGGGGAAGTGGCTACTGTGGGGGCTAACCCCTGCATTGTGTGAGGGGCCTGGTTCCTCGCCCCACCTTAAATTCGTTCACACACCCACAAGCAAACACATCCATAGACGAACACACACACATACACTGGTCCCATCGTGAGCCTTTTGTGGTGAAGGGTCAAGTACACACACACACACACACACACACACACACATATGCGCACGCATACACTCACACACACGCACAAACACTGCAGGAAGCTGAACACAATAGGTGCCAGTCTCTGCAGCCTTCAGTGTTTCTTTACAAACCCCTCATGTGTTGCTGAAAAAGACATGGACTGATTAGCGAGAGGAAGAAGGGGGTAAAAAAAGAGAGTGGGGGGGGGGGGTAGAAAGAAAGAAATGGAGGGATGGCTGGTTTTGACAGTTTGATGTTGACAAGCACTGGAACTATTTCTTTAATGGAGGGAGCAGCAGTAGGATGGATGAAGGAGACAGAAAGAGACAGACGACTCATCTGTGCTGAGAGAGAGCACGAGAGAGAGAGAGAGAGAGAGAGAGAGAGAGAGAGAGAGAGAAAGAGAGCACGAGAGAGAGAGAGAGAGAGAGAGAGAGAGAGAGAGAGAGAGAGAGAGAGAGAGAGAGAGAGAGATTGGAGAAAAGAAGAAACCAGCAAGACATGGGCACAAAAAGCACAGATACCCAGAGTGAGAGCAGCAGATGTCTTCTCTCAAACTTGTCTGAAACACCAGCGTGTATGACGCTTTGATAAGCGACGCGTCTTACCTGTCTTCCGTCGGCCCTCCACAGGCCGTTGCTGGTCTTGGTGGGGGCAATGGTGACCACCGGAGGGGTGCTGGAGACACCGTGGCCCCTGGTCTGGCCCAGGAGGGGCCCTAATGATCCCCGCTTAGGGGTGCTGACTGGCGAGCTGTGGCTGGTGGCCGGGGAAGAGACTGGAGACGACTCACCGCTGACGGCAGAACCTAAGGCGGGAAGAGACGGGGTTGATGATGGCAGGAATAAACTGCAGCTATCAGACGGCTGATCAGATTAAAAAGATTTCAGGATCAAACAATCCCCACCGTGACATAATACAGATGGTGCACTAAAAAGAAAAATAACTTTTTTGTCAGTGCGCTGGCCTATGACGAGGTAAACGGCGATTCAATCATTTTGATTTTTGATGAAAAGTATTCTGGCAAAAATGTGACGGAAATAAAGGAAAGTGTAAAAAGGTACGGAAGGTAGAAGAGATGAGAAAAATGGTACAAGATGAAAAGGTGTGCGTGAGAATTATGTGTGCATGTGTGTGCACGCTGGTGGGAGAAAAAAAACAGATATAGAGAGAACGAGGGAAGGATGTTACAAATTAAGGTGTTAGAAAGAGGCTGGGGTGTGACACAGCGAAGGGGGGAGGTGTTAAATGTGATAAGGAGAGAGTACTTGTGTGTTTTTTGTAACATTCAGGCTACTCTATTACTGTAACACTCACTAACCAGTAGACACAAACACATTCAGAGATGGAAAGACGGGGGGGGGGGGGGGGGGGGGTAATGAGATGGAGAGAAGGTGGGAACGAATGAGTTCATGTCGAGCTAAAGGTAGAGAGAGCGAGCTACAGAGAGAGAGAGAGAGAAAATGAGATGATGATGGAGAGTGGGAGAGAGAGCTTGTTATAATTGGCTGTAATTAGATTCTCATTATTAGGAGATGAATGGAAACGGATGAAGGAAGAGACAGAGAGGGAGAGGTCAGGATAGGTCAGCTCTTATTCAACACCTTCATTAGGACACCAATGAGTTGAGTGGGGACATATATACACACACACACACACACACACACACACACACACACACACACACACACACACACACACACACACACACTCTAATGCACACACTCTAACGCACACATACCAGGCAGTTTCACAATAATCCACAAAATGCAACCTTGGTCTGTGAAATGATCCATTTACACAAATATTGGCACTGTGTCGCGACGCAATGTGCAATTTTCTGTCATTAGCACCTTGTTCACATCATAAAAGGAATAGTTCAACATTTTTGGAAATGCACTTATTTGCTTTCTGACGGCGAGTCAGATGAGACGATTGATACCATTCTCACGTCTGTACGATAAATATGAAGCAACCGCCGAGAGACATTAGCTTAGCTTAGCATGAAGACTGGAAACAGGGGGAGTCTGCTAGCCTGGCCAGCACTGATTAACAGTAAACAAATTGCAGTTGTACAGGGGCATAAGGTTATTCCCTTTTCTCCTTAAGAATAGGAAATAAGCATTTTCCCCAAAATGTTGAACTATTCCTTTATATGTAGCTCAGATTTATTATTGAATGTATTGACAGCTGTAGTAGAGGTGTTTCTTTTTGGGTGTGACCAACAAAGAAGAGTCTATACTGTACATGTGTGTGTGCTCACCTCTGGGATCCTCGGCCTGTTTGGCCAGTTTACGCAGGGCAGCAGCGAATCCGGAGTTTGCAGATTGGGCAACTGTGTTCCCATTGGTTAGTGGGCTGAGGGGACTGACAGTAGCGGTGGTGCGAGTTGCCGTGGAGATCATTCCTAATGATGCCGATTTATTGGACTCATGGTTCATACCTGAGGAGGAGAGCGGAAGGAATATGTGAGGAGCTTTGACATATGGACAAATGGCATCATGGCGTTTATTGTCTCTCAATAAAAACAATCCAGTTAGAAAAAGTCTGTGATTCTTTTGTCAGCTGAGGTATTTGATCATCACCTCTTTCTAAAAGTAGAAAATCATTTTGTAAGAACATGCATCAGTTTTTTTTTAAACACAGTAGGTATCTCATTTATCTTGAATGAATGAAACTCATCCACAAGTGCTCAAAGAGAATGGACAAGTGTGTGTGCGCCTTTGTGTCTGGACATCATAGTGAGCACATACGCGTGGGTCAGCTCCGTCAGAGACGGAGTGGAGGGAGTAGAGCTGTGTCAAATAGAGCGGTGACCCTAATAGCAAATGACACACATGAGTGCACACACGTCCATTTCCTCAAGGGAGCCAGCCAACACACCGTAAGACCTCGGCAGCGTCTACAGGCAGACATTATTAAGTATCACTGCAGTTTTACACCCTCACAGAGGCAAACATGTGAACACACAAATAAACATACACACACACACACACACACACACACACACACAAACACACACACAGAGATAACGAGCAAACCCATCGATCTACTCAATAGTGGACACACTTAGATCAGACATGGTTAGCGTAACCTTTGTCTTCACCCTCTACCCTCTTACTGACCCACTAATGTTAATTACAGCTGGAATTAGCCGCCAGCCCCCTGCTTGCTACAGCAATGACCTCATTACCAACACAAGGCACACACACACACACACACACACACACACACACACACACACACACACAACCACCTTTCAAACATGCGTACACACATGCCACAGGAACCACACACAAACAGCCTAAGCAGTAAACACACTCATGAAAAATTCATGCGTGCACATTGAACACCATTATTGAATGTTGGGCTCATCACATGGATGATTTTGAAGAAGCAAAATGAATAAAGGGCAGCCAGCTCTCAAAGGTTTGTTGATCGAAAGTATCATAAATCTCACATTATCCACAGATTAGATGTCTACATTCTACCTGCCAGCTTTCACACGTGTGAGCAAAGACAGGCAGAGGATGCTGTGGAGCGATGAACGGAGCGAGAGGAGAAGACATATGGAGAGTAGATTGAGGAAAAACACAAGAGGGCAAAAGGAAATGACCAACGCCAAATCACCAAAGTTAGTGAACATGACGTGAGGATTGACAGAGGTTGCTGTATGAATACATGTAAACCATCAGAGAAACGTATCTGTACATTTCTGCTGCATGTTTTGAAAATGTAAAACCAACAATTAAAAAATAAAAGTGTTGCAAAAAGCTATTCCAGGTTTTATGACGCTGTCACTTTAATCAGGTTGTTTCTAGCTGCCACAAAGCAACACAGACAGAAAACTAATAACCTGTCAACATCCATCTAACTGGCCTGAATCACACATCTAATGAGTGTAATGTATACAATTAATGTATACAATTAACATGCGTGCAGTTTCTGACATCTATGATGTGTTTATACATCAGAAAACAGGGTGCACAAGATTTTCTGTAATATTCACTTCTCTTTTTTGTTTCCAGTACACTCATAATTTATTTCCTTTGCTTTATTCACTATTTTCCTTTATTTCTTTGGCTACACTTGAGTATTTACATGTCATGCCGATAAAGCAAACTAAAACTGAAACAGACAGAAAGGGAAAGAATGATGAAGAGAGTAAAAGCTCAGATCCTGACAGCCGTGTGTGTGTGTGTGTGTGTGTGTGTGTGTGTGTCTATGTCTCTGTCTCTGCTGAGCCCAGCAGTCAAGGGAGAGATGATAAGACAGTTTCTATCGACTCTCTCTCTCCTTCCTTCCTCTCTACTCACTATTTCCTCTCTCTCTCTCTCTCTCTCTCTCTCTCTTTCTCTCTCTCTCTCTCTCTCTCTCATTTATCTCAGCATACTGGAGCTTATTTAACAAAAGCCAATACACATAATCTCCTCTCTGTTTCTTGCTTTCTTTCTTCCCTTTTTCTACAATCTTTTGTCACAGGCTATTCCTCTGATATTTACCCATGCCATTCACAAACACAAACATACTAACATATGCATGTGAGCATAATTCAAACATGCAAACAGACACACTCACCCTCCCGCTTACTGTTCTCCTCCTGCTCGTCGTCTTTCTACTCCTCTGTGAGACTCTTTCTCTCTCTCCCTCTCAGCCTTGCAGCTGCTACGTGGTCACGTGACCTCTTTTCTATCCACTTCCCTCCTCCTCCTCCTCCTCCTCTCTATCCACCGCCCCCCCTCCTCCTTCCCCTCCCTCTCCATCTATCACCCCTTCCATCCTACCTCCTCCTCTTCTCTTCCCTCGTCTCCGTCACTCCTTTTATCTTTCCATTTTCTCTGCTTAGCTGTCCCTTCTCTCGCTCTCAAACTGTGCTCACTGTCGTTTTCTTTTCTCTCTTCATTCTTCATCCCTCTTCCTTTTGGCTTGCACTCGCAGGAGGAAGGAGGGTGGTTGGGGGGTTGGAGGGGGGAGTAGAAAGAGGAGGAGGAGAAGGAGGGTTTAGGGTGATGACGGGGAGGGTGGGTGTGTGGTTTGAGCTCTGTGTGTGTGTGTGGCGACGGGTAGTGTTAACCCTCCATCCATCACTCTGTCTCTCTGCTAGTCAGCTCTGTCGACGTTGGGGACAGAGGTGAGGCGGGGGAGGGGAGGTTTCTGACAGTGACCTGTGACCCTTCACCTCTGACCTCTGCTGCCCAGGACAGCAGGAGGTTGGAGGGTGAAACAGACAACAGCCCTAAATACAAATTAAGACATTTAACTCCCTTTAGGAGTCTTTTTTAGAAGTGACGACTGAATGAATAAAAAGCTAAAAGGTCATATGCTCATTGCACACTAAAAAACTACCAGCTACTACCTTACAAAAATATGCACGTTTGGGCCGAGGACAGTGCCAGACGTGAAAGGACCATGCTGTCACCATAAACATAAAGGGTTTATCCGCTGTGCAGTAGCCAATACAGGACATCTCAGACGTGTCAGGCTCGACATTATCAGACTTCATTTTCAGCTGTTTCAGCTTAACTGTGGTTTGAGCTGAAAGCTAGTGTTAGCATGATTACAGTTAGCGTGTTACAAACAAGCTAACAAAAACCGACAGCACAACAAATATGCAAACACATTAATGTCGCTCACAAAATGAACATTTAGCATGTTACCATTAATCTCAAACAGAAGCTAGAGGTGTATTCAGACTGAGGACGACTGTATACAAAGTCAATGTAAAGACACGAGGGAAATGGAAATATATAAAGTCCCTCTTAGAAAGCACAGGGTCAAGCCACTCAAGTTGAAAATGTTTCAGTTTCAGCAAACAAACTTAGCAGACTTCCTGGTAAGTTTTAAGATCCGTCTGAGCTGTCAAACAGACACACACAGTCACACTTCGCTAACAAAAGGTCAGGGTGTAAGATGCTAATAAACACGACAGCAGAAAAACATTTTAGGTTTTACATAAAATATGACGTTCTTCAGGCTAAGCTCCCCGCTGTCAGCCTCAGCTGTGGTTTGAGCTCAACGTAGACAACATCATGCTACCATTTTATAGCTAGCATAACCTGCTAACATTTAGCCTAATATGTGACATTTAACTTGTTAGCATACTAATGCAAGCATGTTAACATGGATGTGGTAAGTTACAAACAGGCTAAATGCAACATAAACACAATGATTCAGCATGTTCGCATTAATCTCAAAGTACTGATCCATCAGCATATTATGTTGTATATATTATGTATTTTGGTTATAAGGTATCCTGTTTGATATTACATGTTGAACAAGTGTATATTTTTGACCTGCTGGTGGCACTAAATGAAAAGTCAGGAGTTCACTTAGGTCATTACGACTCATCCTCTAGGAACCATTAATGTCTGCCCCAAATTTCCTTTCAATTCATAACATTTTAATATATATCTTACTAAAGACCAAAGTGACCATCGACCAACTGTCAACAAAACCACCAACCTGCTGTAGCTAAAAATATTCCTATGCACGCCACAAACTAATAAAACTACCAGCTTTGCCAAAATGGAAATCCGGATGTGACTCCATTCATTCATCCACACACACACACACACACACACACACACACACACACACAAACACACACACACACACACACACACACACACACACACACACACACACACACACACACACACAATCACACTCTACTCTGCATGGTGTAAGTGATATAGGACATGTTGAGGCCTGTGTCTTTGACACCTTTTTTGTGTCTCTCACTCTCTCTAACTCTCACTTTCTCTCTCTCTCTCAAACACACACAAACACAGACAAACACCGACTACACAGGGGGACTGTGAGGACAGCAGGGGGGGACCTGCTCTGCCCCATCACCTCATTAAAAAAACACAATGTGTGTGTGTGTGTGTGTGTGTGTGTGTGTGTGTGTGTGTGTGTGTGTGTGTGTGTGTGTGTGTGTGTGTGTGTGTGTGTGTGTTTAAGGGGTGGGTCATAGGATAGAAGAGGTGGTTGAAACACACTACCTACTCATTAACCCTCACCACGTTGGCATGTCTGAGTGTGTGTGTGTTCTTGTGTCAGCTACTGTGTTAACACTTCGACATTAAATTGACTATCCTCATTTTGTGTTTACGAACAGTTACCTAACATTAGACCAATAATGAGTGTGCACGCAAACACACACGAAATCTCTTAACCCAAAACATTCTCTATTTAAGTTGTATTATGTTATAATTTGGGCTCCTACAGCTGATACTAATTGCAACAACAGCTACTGTTGCTGTTACAATAGCTGGCAGACTTTGTCAAATTCCTCTGACAAGCACACACACACTCAAAGAGGGAGAGAAAGAGGGGGAGAGGAGAAGTAGCCAAATGTTTTACAGCCTCTTAAACTTGTCTGTAATAGCAGTCAGAGTGGCGTCAACACAGCAGTCTCCAGGGTTACTCCAGGGGCTGTGAAATGGCTTTACTAGCTTCAGTCACTCTGCAGCTCGCACAAAAACACTTAACACTTCCTTACAATCCATAAACAACGAACACACTCTCCCACTCCAGCATCTCACACACTCACGAATACAGAAATAGGCACGCAAATTAACATAAACGTCAGAGGAATGACATAAGACAGGACAACAAAAACACACCCATGTAAGTCGTCTGCGTAAACACATGCAAGGACGGGCACATACAGAATTAGCTGACTCAAGATTGCGCGTCACAAAACGTATGCATGTGACCCCTAGGGACCAAACAGCCAGCACGCATTTATGGTCCTGGAATAAATGGAGCAGAAAAACCACATACTGTAATAACCAACACCTCCAGCATTAAAAACAAACAGGAAGCAACATCCAAAGACACGCTGGAGCAGAGAATTAGCAGCACACAGCAGGAAAAGAAACAATAGAGGCAGTACGGGAAGCGTAGCAGTCATTATTCTGTTTTATATTAAACACTGTGTCCGCTAGAGCAGAGCCATGTTTACTGTGCAATCATAACAGAGTCAAGATGTTGGTGAAAGGTCTGTAAATTATCACCGCAACAGCTTAGAGCAGAAATGTGGGCTGTCAGCAAAGGCGGGACGGCTACAGAGGAAAAACTCCTCCTCTGTTTTGTTCTCTCCTCCCTTGAACTCCCTTCACTCGCACCTCCTCCTGGCTGCAGGATACTTTTTGTCTTTCAGTGACCCCTTCTCCAATGTCTCTAATCAGTGTACTTGTCTACAAGCATCTTGTCACTGTCTGTCAGATACAGAAAGAAGATATAAATAGCAGCTGTTTTGGGACCCTTACACTTTTTCCTCTATCTGTCCACGTAATCTTTTCTTTGCCTTGTCATTTCCTCCTCACTATCTCTTTTTCAGTCTCACTCGACAGCCTCTCCCATCACTGCGTTTCTGTTTCTCTCCTCCGAGTCACTGATCTTTTCTGCAGCGCGTGGCTCAATCTTGCCTCTCTGATACGGAGATGACGCTAAAAGATAAAACAATCCGAGGCAGACCAGTCTTGCCTTTGTCTCAGTGTGTTTTGGCTCCTGGCTGCGTCTGACTCTTGCCCGCAGGTTGTGTGCGTGCGTGTGTGTGTGCGTGTGTGTGTGTTCAGCGTTGGTGGTGTGTACTGAGGGTCGTGTCAGACAGTTGACAGCCACAGTTCCCCCTCTTCTGGCCCGCGGCCGGCTCTGCTCACCAGGTGCCGACACCACGGTGGCTAGACCTCAACCATCTGAACAAACACAAGGGGGGGGGGAGAACACATGCAGACGCACACTCATTGCACAAAGGTGTGCAAAGACAAACAGACCAGCAGATGCACATAGACTGGCCCGTCAGGCAGGTCTATGGTAAGTATAAAGTGCAGGGGTGTAATTGAGGTGTGTGCTGCAAAACAACTATCGCCGTAGTGAACAATGATGTTAGTGTTGAAGAGTAACGTTCAAGGTGAGGTTTGGGTCAGCAAATCAGGAGCAGATACTGCTGTCTCTCAGGGAAATCAAGTTTACAGATATTTCCTCATATATTACCACTGAATAGATTAGACAGGAGCAATGAGAAAAGCAGCCTTGGCAGTTGATTTATTCCTGTCATCACCTCCGTCCTCCGTGTCAGCGTGTACAGGCTACCACACTACCAGACAGTCAGCTGTCTGTAACTGTAACGAAACAATATGCTTTGTGTTTCCATGTTGTGCTCGACCACCTCATCACTACTATTTTTTTTTCTCAGAATGTGGAAAATGAAGACTATGCATAATAGATTCATTCTATACTACAGTATATACATTGTTACAGTATCCAGGATTACATTTTAGGACATCACATTTAAAATAGCACAACAATATAGCAAACAATCACCGGCCCATACCAGTACTATACCATCAAGGACAAAATAGGACTATTTAAGTAATACAATAATGTCATTTCATTGGCAACTATTTTTTAATGGAACAAAAAGGCCCTTGGGGTGACATTGTTTCCTAAACGATTCCTAATGAACTCTGAACCTCTAGAAGTCCTTAAAGTGCTCTGGGGAAAATTCCATGAAAACAGGCTGAGATATGCGACATGAAGCTCCAGAACAAATACTAAAGGCCCTCTGATAAGATTGTTTGACTCCAAGGTCAAAAAAGTATTATCTTCTCGATAAACCGCTTAGTCAAATGATCTAGATTCATCACTGGTGTTTAGAATGATATACAACTTAGAAAATGAGCAAATCTTAATAAGTGACCTTAATATAATAGATTAACAAAATAGTTGCCTTTTAATTCCCTGTCAGTGGACTAAGAGCTTCGGCTCTAATGGTATTGAAACTACAGGAGATCAAAAATAGGATTAGATCATTAGAAACAAACCACTTAGTAGCCTACCAGAAACACACCATAGAGGAATATGTTTGTGATTGTGGTTAATTAGCTTCTAAAAATGAATTTACCAACAATAAATAGGTTTAATAATTTAAAGAAATAAAAACACTGGGGTTAATCTGAAGCCATGGAGTGTATGATCTGAGTTTACAGTATCCATATGAGAAGGAGGTAGCTAATTAAAGAGATTGGAGGTTTACTCAGTAACCCCTGCTGAGCAGCTGGTCTACGGCAGGTCAGGAGCAGCACATGGCGCATAGAGCGTGTGTGTGTGTGTGTGTGTGTGTGTGTGTGTGTGTGTGTGTGTGTGTGTGTGTGTGTGTGTGTTGAACTCCACCTGCGGGCTGTGTACACACACAAAAGCGACGTGATCCGCTTGACTGCTGCTAATGCGCCCGGCGGCAGATCTATCTCAGCCAAACAATACAGTCGCTGTTAAAGGTCCCGGATTAAAGAGCGACTCCTAACTCCCATGGGTGCTGTGAGACAAACCATTACAAGGAGCCTGGGTGACACACCGTGGTGTTTCAGGTCTGTCTTCCTTGTCAGTTAAGTTTACCCGGAGCAAACAGGAGCGGTGTATAATCCCGACAAGTTGGACCAGAAAGATGACATAACAAGGGACCACAAACACCTTAACAAGCCTCACCTTCTGCGGCTGCGTCAAGACAGACGCAGGTAACGGATTAAAACAGGAAGTGATCGATACTAATTTCAAATTAAGAGCATGCAACGTTCTATACATGAATATAGCCTATACAATGTAGAAATACTAAATAAAAGAATTCCGTTGTATTGTGCTCGAATTATCATTTCAATACTAAATTCGGTCCCGTTATGAATTACTGTGACAAACGCCAATAACGCTTTATTCTGAAAAACGTAACCAGAAGCAGTTTTCTCCTTCTGGCTTGACATTGTTCGTCAAACTGAACCAGTTTGTCTGATTTCATACAGTATTATCGACTGATTCAATCACATGCTGCACACTTTGACTGTTGTAGTCTACAGCAGTTAATCTAAAAATAGCCTCGAAGAAAAGTAGAATGTCCCTTCCTCCAAAAGCCGACAAAGTGAGGACATAACTGCCCACAGACATCAAACCGAAACTGCTGCCATAACACAGAAACAACATATAAGATGATAAAATATTAAGAGATAAGAAAGATTAACACAGTCATAAGGTAGATAAAGTCACCTCTCAACACTATCCAAGCAATAATTCAGTCATAATTAACTTTAAAAGCAGATAGCCTACGCATGGCTGAATGACCTTATTATTCACTACAACAAAGCAAACACTGGGACGTTTTGTAGCCTACTGAACAACAGAAAACATACAACTTACCGCCTCACCAAAGAAAAGACAGCCCCCTGTTTTTGTGCATCCTTAGATGGGTAAATTACTGTGGCTCTGTGCAGTGATAAAGCCTGCTGTGTGATCTCCCCGACTCCACCACAACACGCACCGATGTGATGATGTGGGAAGGAGAAGGACAACACGTTAGCTGTCCTCAGAGAGACAGAGAGAGAGAGAGAGAGAGAGAGAGAGAGAGAGAGAGAGAGGGGCGGGGTAACAGGAGAGGGAGGGAGGGAGGGAGGTGGGGAGGAGAGCGAGCACCTGCTCCACTGATGCTCCCTGGAGAGATGGAGGGATGGAGAGAAGGAAGATGTGGCCCCAGACTGCTGATACCTCACTGCCTGGACATGTTTACTGGAGAAAATCAGATCCGTTCAAGTCAGCTACTCCTGCTGCTGCTACACTCAGTGCATGGCTAACTTAACTCCTCATGATAATACTACTGATCTACTCCTGATGCTGCTTCTACTGCTTCTACCACTGGCATTATCATCATCAGTGGAAACAGATCCTGGTCTGGTGAAGAATAACTCATGACTTTTACCTCTTTAGGTTGTTATTATAACCTAAGCAAACATTTGCCATATTGAGCATTTAGAGTCATGTTTCTGGCGGCCTGATGAACGTAAGATTGGCTTTTTTTAGCTGTCATTCTTTTCTTCTCAGGATCAGGAGTGCCTAACTAATCTTACATTCTAAAACACATATAGGAGAAAATAATTCCCCCTGCTTCTACAGTCACAAACATACTGAATGAAGTATCAGGTAATAACATGTTTATTACCATTCATCTGTCATCATAAGCTCACTCAGCCTGCTTCATTTAGTCTAATATTTCAACATCTCCCCTGGGCCTCTCTGTCTGTCTCCCGGTCTCCCTCTTTCTTAATCGTTCCTCCCTTCATCTCCCCATCCCTCTCTCCACGTCTCCCAAGCAGCTGCTCCACTTTGCAGCTATTTAACAGCTGTTTTGCATCGATTTGCGCTTCCGAGTGCAGATTTCTACCTTGTCCATCTTCTTTCTCCCTCTCAATTTTTATTTCTCCTCTTCTCTTTCATCTCTTCCTCTTACATTTCTAAGAAGCCAGACACACAGTAGCACCAAACAGCCTTGATGTTTTCCTCAATGAATAGACTGTCTCCTTCAAGTCTTTCCCTGAGATCCGTTCAGTGATAAAAAAAAAAAGAGAAAAGAAACGCTCACACGCACACAAGCATGCATAAACACAAACTGGCAGGCATGCACTCTAATAGACACACATTTGCACACACGCATACATACACACACATGCACGCAGATTAGCGGCCCCCCTTACTTTTCTATATGGAAACAACAAGTACTAAAGGAAGCGGTGAAAAAGAAAAGAAAAAAGTGAGGCTCCCCTATAATCCCCAAATCCCTCTTTCTTGTACTCAAACCTACACAAAAGAAGAGAGGGGGAGTGAATGATTGTGTGTGCGTGTGTGTGTGTGTGTGTGTGTGTGTGTGTGTGTGTGTGTGTGTGTGTAGGTGTGTGTGTGTGTGTGCGTGTGTCTGCAGAGACTAGTGAGACTAGCCTGACATGATTTATGGTTTGGCTGTGTACTGCAGACAGACACTCTCAGTTTTCCCTGAGGTGGGTGTCTCACCTCCATCCTTTGTGACCTATACAGGTTGCATTTTGTGTGTGCATGTGTGTGTGTGTGTGTGTGTGTGTGTGTGTGTGTGTGTGTGTGTGTGTGTGTGTGT
>NW_027176483.1:12921476-12923976 GCF_023349555.1 Cebidichthys violaceus
ACAGAAAAACACAAATGTCACTGAGTGTGTGTTCATTCTTCATGCGGATGTTTGAGCCAAGTTCTACCTGGTGACATTGTCAGCCTGCTGGGCATCAGTATAATATTAAAGGACAAATCTGGTGATTAATTCCTTATTTTTCCTACTGTCTGGGTGACACGTCCCTTCATTGTGATGAACACTGTAGTTTATTCTGAATGAATCAAACATACACTGTCCTACTGCTGTAAATTACCTCTGCAGAAACAAATGTGCGTTAATCCACAGCTGAAAATCCCCAAAAATGCACTTACTCACCCTTGAGTAACATTTGTTAACAAGCACAGTGCCTGGCTTAATTGCTTATCTATTTTTAAACAAAAAAGTATATATTTGTCCTCAATAGTAACAAATAAGCTCTGAGCTGAGGTCCACAGACTGGTTAAGGAAGTGAAAAAGTATTGAGAGATGGACTAACATTGGGTTGGTTTTCTTCTTTTAGTGGGATTTGTTGACAACAAGAATAATAAAGAATATCGCCCGCCTTATCCTTTAAAAACAGTAAGAGATGGTTTTGTTTATTTCACAACTTGCAAACTCCCAGCAGCCTTGATGCACCACCTCATGGGAATACATTCCGATTTCAAAAAATAACATTTTGAAAAGACATTTGAATAGCGATCAACTGACAAGTCACTGAGGGAAAACAGTAAACTGCTGTAATGTGTGTGGCGCACATCACCAGGGGGTCCAGAGAGTGAGAGATAGCGAAATGCCACTTTCTTTTCCTTATGATACCATGTTAAGGTCACGGTGTGCTCTGGGTAACAACGTGCGAATGCAGCACTCACACGCACACGCGCGCACACACACACACACACACACACACACACACACACACACACACACACACACACGTATCTGTCATGTCTCCTCATACATTTATTTTTTTCTTTTTAACTGGTTTTATGATAGATTTACATGTAGATAATATGTATCATTAACCTGATTTTCTATTGTTGCTTCTAATCTCCATTCCTGTCTCATCCTTACTCTGCTCCACTCCTTCTACCCTGACTAATCACACAGTAATCACTCCAAACAGACACACACACACACACACACACACACACACACACACACACACACACACACACACACACACACACACACACAGACAGAGACACACACCCTTTACCCCTCACCCCCTACATTGTCAAATGATCATTGAGGAGCGAGCGTGTGGCTGACAGTGTCTCCACAGCAACGGCAGTTAGGACCAGGAGGGGGGCTGGGGCATCTTCCACTGTGTGAATGATGAGAGCGCACACACACACACACACACACACACACACACACACACACACACACACACACACACACACATACACACACACACACACACACACACACACACACGCACACACACACACACGCACACACACACACACACGCACAGACACACACACACACACACACACACACACACACACACACATACACACATCTATGAAGGTGCCAGCTATGACAAAAACCCTTTTACACACACATGCATAAAAACACACTCATGCACACAGACGCTGAAAAGTACACACGCTACACAGACATTAAGCGAGACCTAGGAAACTGAAAAAAAGAGGATGAAAGCGAGAGTGGAGGGGGGGAGGGAGGAGAGAGGAGGGGAGGGGAGGGGAGAGGAGAGGTTGCTTCCTGGAGAGATTTTCTTCTTCCTCTCTCGTTCACATGCACGCGCAGAAACACACACACACATACACACACACACACACACAAATATACAAACAATGACAAAGCACCACGTAATCACTCTGATTCAATCATTTATGAAAGCAGATGTATAATTCAAAAACCAGCATGAAAGATTTACAAGGCAAAGAACATTGTTTAATCTGCCCTCCGCCCTCTAATTCCCCCCATCGACCCCTCCCTCTCTGTCTCTCTCTCTCTCTCTCTCTCTCTCTCTTTTCACCTTTTGCCACAGCAGGTTTTTAATCATTGACCACAGTCTAGTCCAGACAACTAAAAGGTCAGGGATCAGGGTTAAGGGTCAGGGTAAAGACATGTCGGGAAGGTCTGCCTTCATGTCTTTAAACATTATCATTCACGTCACTTCCTTTACTGCTTAAAGGTACAAAAACCTACTTCACACATCCTTTCTTTCCTCCTCACCTTCTCTTCTTCACACCGCCTTTCCACTGACCTCTCCCTCCCCCTCCTTTCTGTTTTTCGGTGTTGTCATGCTGCCATCAGGCATGTTTAAGCACCTTTCTCAGGTAACCTTACACCTGTCCCCACACTGACACTGGCTGCACTCTCTTCTATATCACACAGTTGCCTGAAAGACTGCAGACAATAGACGTTCAGGCTGTTTGGCTGAAGCAGCTAAAGCTCCACAGCAGAGGAGAGATAAACCAGACAGTCAAGCAAATAAAAACCACACAACCCTTACAGATCAACCTCCACTGACACACTGTTCTTTCATTTAGGGACGACCCCTCACTTT